>NC_092101.1:54429494-54579494 GCF_045679555.1 Salvelinus alpinus
GTTTTAACCAGAGCCCTATTGGGTAGTAGTGCACTAGTTTTAACCAGAGCCCTATTGGGTAGCAGTGCACTAGTTTTAACCAGAGCCCTATTGGGTAGTAGTGCACTAGTTTTAACCAGAGCCCTATTGGGTAGTAGTGCACTAGTTTTAACCAGAGCCCTATTGGGTAGCAGTGCACTAGTTTTAACCAGAGCCCTATTGGGTAGTAGTGCACTAGTTTTAACCAGAGCCCTATTGGGTAGCAGTGCACTAGTTTTAACCAGAGCCCTATTGGGTAGTAGTGCACTAGTTTTAACCAGAGCCCTATTGGGTAGCAGTGCACTAGTTTTAACCAGAGCCCTATTGGGTAGTAGTGCACTAGTTTTAACCAGAGCCCTATTGGGTAGTAGTGCACTAGTTTTAACCAGAGCCCTATTGGGTAGCAGTGCACTAGTTTTAACCAGAGCCATATTGGATAGCAGTGCACTAGTTTTAACCAGAGCCCTATTGGGTAGCAGTGCACTAGTTTTAACCAGAGCCATATTGGATAGCAGTGCACTAGTTTTAACCAGAGCCCTATTGGGTAGCAGTGCACTAGTTTTAACCAGAGCCCTATTGGGTAGTAGTGCACTAGTTTTAACCAGAGCCCTATTGGATAGCAGTGCACTAGTTTTAACCAGAGCCCTATTGGGTAGTAGTGCACTAGTTTTAACCAGAGCCCTATTGGGTAGTAGTGCACTAGTTTTAACCAGAGCCCTATTGGGTAGCAGTGCACTAGTTTTAACCAGAGCCCTATTGGGTAGCAGTGCACTAGTTTTAACCAGAGCCCTATTGGATAGCAGTGCACTAGTTTTAACCAGAGCCCTATTGGGTAGTAGTGCACTAGTTTTAACCAGAGCCCTATTGGGTAGCAGTGCACTAGTTTTAACCAGAGCCCTATTGGGTAGTAGTGCACTAGTTTTAACCAGAGCCCTATTGGGTAGTAGTGCACTAGTTTTAACCAGAGCCCTATTGGGTAGTAGTGCACTAGTTTTAACCAGAGCCCTATTGGGTAGTAGTGCACTAGTTTTAACCAGAGCCCTATTGGGTAGTAGTGCACTAGTTTTAACCAGAGCCCTATTGGGTAGTAGTGCACTAGTTTTAACCAGAGACCTATTGGGTAGCAGTGCACTAGTTTTAACCAGAGCCCTATTGGATAGCAGTGCACTAGTTTTAACCAGAGCCCTATTGGATAGCAGTGCACTAGTTTTAACCAGAGCCCTATTGGATAGTAGTGCACTAGTTTTAACCAGAGCCCTATTGGGTAGTAGTGCACTAGTTTTAACCAGAGCCCTATTGGATAGCAGTGCACTAGTTTTAACCAGAGCCCTATTGGGTAGTAGTGCACTAGTTTTAACCAGAGCCCTATTGGGTAGCAGTGCACTAGTTTTAACCAGAGCCCTATTGGATAGCAGTGCACTAGTTTTAACCAGAGCCCTATTGGGTAGTAGTGCACTAGTTTTAACCAGAGCCCTATTGGATAGCAGTGCACTAGTTTTAACCAGAGCCCTATTGGGTAGCAGTGCACTAGTTTTAACCAGAGCCCTATTGGGTAGCAGTGCACTAGTTTTAACCAGAGCCCTATTGGGTAGCAGTGCACTAGTTTTAACCAGAGCCCTATTGGGTAGCAGTGCACTAGTTTTAACCAGAGCCCTATTGGATAGCAGTGCACTAGTTTTAACCAGAGCCCTATTGGGTAGCAGTGCACTAGTTTTAACCAGAGCCCTATTGGATAGCAGTGCACTAGTTTTAACCAGAGACCTATTGGGTAGTAGTGCACTAGTTTTAACCAGAGCCCTATTGGGTAGTAGTGCACTAGTTTTAACCAGAGCCCTATTGGGTAGTAGTGCACTAGTTTTAACCAGAGCCCTATTGGGTAGTAGTGCACTGGTTTTAACCAGAGCCCTATTGGATAGCAGTGCACTAGTTTTAACCAGAGCCCTATTGGGTAGTAGTGCACTAGATTTAACCAGAGCCCTATTGGGTAGCAGTGCACTAGTTTTAACCAGAGACCTATTGGGTAGCAGTGCACTAGTTTTAACCAGAGACCTATTGGGTAGCAGTGCACTAGTTTTAACCAGAGCCCTATTGGGTAGCAGTGCACTAGTTTTAACCAGAGCCCTATTGGGTAGCAGTGCACTAGTTTTAACCAGAGCCCTATTGGGTAGCAGTGCACTAGTTTTAACCAGAGCCCTATTGGATAGCAGTGCACTAGTTTTAACCAGAGCCCTATTGGATAGTAGTGCACTAGTTTTAACCAGAGCCCTATTGGGTAGTAGTGCACTAGTTTTAACCAGAGCCCTATTGGGTAGTAGTGCACTAGTTTTAACCAGAGCCCTATTGGATAGTAGTGCACTAGTTTTAACCAGAGCCCTATTGGGTAGCAGTGCACTAGTTTTAACCAGAGCCCTATTGGGTAGCAGTGCACTAGTTTTAACCAGAGCCCTATTGGATAGCAGTGCACTAGTTTTAACCAGAGCCCTATTGGGTAGTAGTGCACTAGTTTTAACCAGAGCCCTATTGGGTAGTAGTGCACTAGTTTTAACCAGAGCCCTATTGGGTAGCAGTGCACTAGTTTTAACCAGAGCCCTATTGGGTAGCAGTGCACTAGTTTTAACCAGAGCCCTATTGGGTAGCAGTGCACTAGTTTTAACCAGAGCCCTATTGGATAGCAGTGCACTAGTTTTAACCAGAGCCCTATTGGGTAGCAGTGCACTAGTTTTAACCAGAGCCCTATTGGGTAGCAGTGCACTAGTTTTAACCAGAGCCCTATTGGGTAGCAGTGCACTAGTTTTAACCAGAGCCCTATTGGGTAGTAGTGCACTAGTTTTAACCAGAGCCCTATTGGGTAGCAGTGCACTAGTTTTAACCAGAGCCCTATTGGGTAGTAGTGCACTAGTTTTAACCAGAGCCCTATTGGGTAGCAGTGCACTAGTTTTAACCAGAGCCCTATTGGGTAGCAGTGCACTAGTTTTAACCAGAGCCCTATTGGGTAGTAGTGCACTAGTTTTAACCAGAGCCCTATTGGGTAGCAGTGCACTAGTTTTAACCAGAGCCCTATTGGGTAGCAGTGCACTAGTTTTAACCAGAGCCCTACGGGAGGCAGTGCACTAGTTTTAACCAGAGCCCTACGGGAGGCAGTGCACTAGATATAAAATAGGGTGCCATTTGGGATGCAACCCACTGTTATCATATCAGTAGTTAATACAGTATAACAAGCTCTGTGATAGGTCTATCAGTAGTTAATACGGTATAACAAGCTCTGTGATAGGTCTATCAGTAGTTAATACGGTATAACAAGCTCTGTGATAGGTCTATCAGTAGTTAATACGGTATAACAAGCTCTGTGATAGGTCTATCAGTAGTTAATACGGTATAACAAGCTCTGTGATAGGTCTGTCAGTAGTTAATACGGTATAACAAGCTCTGTGATAGGTCTGTCAGTAGTTAATACGGTATAACAAGCTCTGTGATAGGTCTATCAGTAGTTAATAAGGTATAACAAGCTCTGTGATAGATCTATCAGTAGTTAATACGGTATAACAAGCTCTGTGATAGGTCTATCAGTAGTTAATACGGTATAACAAGCTCTGTGATAGGTCTATCAGTAGTTAATACGGTATAACAAGCTCTGTGATAGGTCTATCAGTAGTTAATACGGTATAACAAGCTCTGTGATAGGTCTATCAGTAGTTAATACGGTATAACAAGCTCTGTGATAGGTCTATCAGTAGTTAATACGGTATAACAATCTCTGTGATAGGTCTATCAGTAGTTAATACGGTATAACAAGCTCTGTGATAGGTCTATCAGTAGTTAATACGGTATAACAAGCTCTGTGATAGGTCTATCAGTAGTTAATACGGTATAACAAGCTCTGTGATAGGTCTGTCAGTAGTTAATACGGTATAACAAGCTCTGTGATAGGTCTATCAGTAGTTAATACGGTATAACAAGCTCTGTGATAGGTCTATCAGTAGTTAATACGGTATAACAAGCTCTGTGATAGGTCTATCAGTAGTTAATACGGTATAACTAGGGGCACAGACAGAACAAGGAGCTAGTTACAGAAATCTTTGCTACGGTGCATCAAAAGCAATTTAAAAGTAATTCTCAGATAAAAAATAATCATCAGTCTTACTTCTAAACTTAGCTAGAGCTGTTTTTACGGTCATTTTTATAACTCCTACACTTGATGCTAGCTAGCTAGGCTAACGTTGGCTAAGATAGCTAAATATTACAGCAAAAGAAAAAAAACATTAGCTTGCTGCCAAAGAGCTTGCTAAGACAATGCATATAAAGTATATACTTAAGCAATAAGTCACGAGGGGGCGTGGTATATGGCCAATATACCACGGTTAAGGGCTGTTCTTAAGCACGACGCAACGCAGAGTACCTAGAAACAGCCCTTAGCCGTGGTATATTGGCCATATATCACAAACCCTTATTGCTATTACAAACTGGTTATCAATGTAATTAGAGCAATAAAAATAAATGTTTTGTCATACCCGTGGTATACGGTCTGATATACAATGGCTGTCAGCCAATCAACATTCAGGGCAGGGACCCCACAGTTTATAATACAGTATAATGAGCTGTGTGCTACCTCAGTAGTAGTTAATACAGTATAATGAGCTGTGTGCTACCTCAGTAGTAGTTAATACAGTATAATGAGCTGTGTGCTACCTCGGTAGTAGTTAATACAGTATAATGAGCTGTGTGTTACCTCAGTAGTAGTTAATACAGTATAATGAGCTGTGTGTTACCTCAGTAGTAGTTAATACAGTATAATGAGCTGTGTGCTACCTCAGTAGTAGTTAATACAGTATAATGAGCTGTGTGCTACCTCAGTAGTAGTTAATACAGTATAATGAGCTGTGTGCTACCCCAGTAGCAGTTAATACAGTATAATGAGCTGTGTGTTACCTCAGTAGTAGTTAATACAGTATAATGAGCTGTGTGCTACCTCAGTAGCAGTTAATACAGTATAATGAGCTGTGTGCTACCTCAGTAGTAGTTAATACAGTATAATGAGCTGTGTTCTACCCCAGTAGCAGTTAATACAGTATAATGAGCTGTGTGTTACCTCAGTAGTAGTTAATACAGTATAATGAGATGTGTGCTACCTCAGTAGCAGTTAATACAGTATAATGAGCTGTGTGCTACCTCAGTAGTAGTTAATACAGTATAATGAGCTGTGTGTTACCTCAGTAGTAGTTAATACAGTATAATGAGCTGTGTGCTACCTCAGTAGTAGTTAATACAGTATAATGAGCTGTGTGCTACCTCAGTAGTAGTTAATACAGTATAATGAGCTGTGTGCTACCTCAGTAGTAGTTAATACAGTATAACAAGCTCTGTGATAGGTCTATCAGTAGTTAATACGGTATAACAAGCTCTGTGATAGGTCTATCAGTAGTTAATACGGTATAACAAGCTCTGTGATAGGTCTATCAGTAGTTAATACAGTATAATGAGCTGTGTGTTATATTACCATCTCCTGAGGTCCAGGACTTTTCTCTGTTTGATCTCATCCTGCGAGGCGTGGAGAGGAAGGTCCTGCAGGTTCCTACTGCCCCCTGAAGACTTCATCTTCTTAGTACCGACTCTCTTTATGTTGCCTGAACATAGGACACAAATTTGAAGCAAGCGCTCATACAGACAGAAACAAAAAGTAGACTATATCTGTCAAGCGCTCACACAGACAGAATCAAAAGTAGGCTGTATCTGGCAAGCGCTCATCGGGGCTAGGTCTGAATATAATCAACCAGTGTGGCGTACTAATGCTTTTCTTTGTTGTTGAGGTCCTAAAATTCTAATTGTTTCACATTAATTGTTTTACATGAATCCACTCTGTGTGAAATAATAGGGGTTGACATGATTTTTGAATGACTAACCCGTCCTCTGTCCCCCACACATACAACATCTGCAAGTATTGCATTTCAAGTACAGATTCAACTACAAAGACCAGGGAGCTTTTTTCAAAAGCCTCATAAAGAAGGGCAGTGATTGGTAGATGAGTAACAATAACAAAATCAGATATTGAATATATTTTTACGCCTGGTCCAGTTAATAATTATGCTGTGGATGATGTATTTAACCACACAGACACATCAAAGATACAGTCGTCCGTCTGAACTGAGCTGCAGGACAGGAAGGAAACTGCTCAGCTGATGTCACAATGAGGCCATTGGTGATTTTAAAACTGCTACGAAGTTGTGATAGGAGAAATGGATCTGCGACATTATTGTGTCTCCATTAATAACGACCTAAATTAGTGAAAAGGAGAATAAAAATATTCCAATACATGAATCCTGTATGAAACAAGGCACTAAAGTAATACTGCAAAAAACTTAACTAAGGAATACACTTTGCAAAGCATAAAGTAAATGTGAAGCCTAACGTTTGGGGTAAATCCAATACAACACGTCACTGAGTAACTGCCTCCTTATTTTTAAGCATGGTGGTGGCTGCATCATGGTATGGGTATGCTTGTCATTAGCAAAGACTGGGGCGTTTTTCAGGATGAAAATAAATGGAGCTAAGCACATACAAAATCCTAGAGGAAAACCTGCTTCAGTATGCTTTACACCAGACAATGGGAGAGGAATTAAACCTTTCAGCAGGTCAATTACCTACAACACAAGGTCAAATCTACACTGGAGTTGCTAACCAAGACAGCGAATGTTCCTCAATTCTGAGTGGCCAAGTTACAGTTTTGACTTAAATCTCCTTGAAATCTATAGCAAGTCTTGAAAATTGCTGTCTAGGCCTTATCCCCAACACCTTCACAGAGCATGAAGTATTTAGAAAAGAATACTGGGTAAATATTGCACAATGCAGGTGTGCAAAGCTCTTAAGAGACTTACCAAAGAACACTCACAGTAATCGCTGCCAAAGGTGTTTCTAACATGTATTTACTCAGGGGATGTGAATACTTAGCTAATTATGGTATATTATATTATATGTTTTATTTTTCATTCATCTTAAAATAATGTTAGGATTTTACTTCTACTTTGACATTACAGAGTATTTTGTGTAGCTCACTGACAACAAAATGACAGTTTAATCCCACTTTGGAACACAATAAAATGTGATGAAATCCAAGAGGGGTGAATATTTACGATACCCACTGTACCAACAACAGATGGTCTGAACACCAGCTACTGGCACAATATTTCTTAGTAACAGATGAATCAGCATGAGAATAATACTAAGTAATTCATAGCATATCCATGAGACTAAAAATATACTGTAAATTATGTCTCCAAAAACAAGCAGAACCCCTGTTTTACACTGTATTGGATTTAGGTTATTGATCTTGCTTACTTGTCCTGGGCTTTCGAATTAGCACAGCGTCAAAGTTAGTGGTATCAATCTCCCAAGCCAGGATAGGCTTGGTGTTGCTGCAGGACACTCCCTCCATATCAAAGTCTTCGTCTGAGGCCTCTTCTACACCTGCATGCTGCCCCTGACCCTGAGACAGGTCCACAGTGTTGGACTTCACTAATGGGGCGCCGCTGCCATCCTGCTTGCTGTGGGCCACCTCTCTGGGGGTGCTGGGGAGCCGGTAGAGAGAGGCAGCCTGGTTGAGGAGGGCGTAGTCTGAGCAGACCGTGTAGAACTTCTCTCTGGAGTGAGTGACGGGGCAGGTCCATGGGAGCTGGATCTCAGCGCTGGAGGCTCTCCGGGTCCTCAGGGAGTCTCGGGTGAGAGTGGTCAGCAGGCCGTGTTGGTCATCCTCTCCGACCGGGGGCGGGGGTCGCTGGGACAAGGGCGTAGCCTGGTCGCCTGGCTGACTCCCAGATACATTAGGTCCTGAACTATCCCCACTGTTAGGCATTGAAGAGAGGACTGGGATGTTGGATGAGAGAATTGTTTAAAAGTTGAAGTGGTTGGTCTGTTTAGAGGGGTGGGTTGTCATCTATGCTGCAGAAAGGATTAAACATATATATTTATTAAAACTTCAAATTGGGTAAAAAGATATCGACCAGGAATTGTGTTTTTTGCCCTATAAAAGGTAAAGTGTTGAAAGGTAACTAATAGTCAGTAACTAAAATAGAGTTTAAGGTATCCCAAAGGCCAGCAGATGGCGATGTTGAGTAATTTAATCTTACCATCCAGATGGAATATATGCAGCTGGCTATGCAGCTGCCTATGCACTCGTATCCCCCATGGACTGGTTTTTACATTAAACATTCTCCATTCAGGCTGTAAGGGTGTAATTTTCCTCCTTAACTCAATTGAATGGCGAGAAGGTCGATGAAGAAAAAAAAAATGGGGGAATTTGCATACTTTTTTATGAAACACTAGTTTCCACCACCATGCTAAAGTGGCTAATGCTACTTCCTGATGTTGCGTATCGTGTTCAGCCAATCAGACCAAGGGTGACAAAAAAAAACAGACTGCTGCAACCTGATTGGCTAAATGTGATATGCAACATCCGGGACTAACATTAGCTACTCTAGCCTGGTGGTGGAAACTGGTACTTCATAAAGAAAGAATGGGGTCTCCTGAGTGGTACAGCGGTCTAACGCACTACAACATGGAGTTCGACCCCAGGCTGTGTCACAGCCGGCCGTGACCGGGAGTCCCATAGGGTGGCGCACAATTGGCCCAGCGTCGTACGGGTTAGGGGAGGGTTTGGCCGTGGGGCTTTCCTTGGCTCATCGCGCTCTAGCGATTCCTTGTGGCGGGCCGGGCGCGTGCAAGCTGACCAGTCATCAGTTGAACAGTGTTTCCTCTGACACATTGGTGCGGCTGGCTTCCTGGTTAAGAAGCAGTTCAGCGGGTGATGTTTCCGAGGACACATGACACGTCCTTCGCCACTCCCGAGCCCGTTGGAGAGTTGCAATGATGAGACAAGATCGTAACTACCAATTGAATATCACTTCTTTTTTTTTTACGCCTTATCACCATTAAATCTAGTTAAGGAGGAAAAGGACACCTTTGAAGCCTCAATGGAAAATGTTTTATGTACAACCCGGTTAGGTGCGTTCCCATTGAATGAATGGTAAGATGAAACGACTCAATATCGTCATCTGCCGGCCTTTAGGCTAACTTTACGGCAAGCCGTGATATTAATTCAACCACAACCTGATCAATCTACAGTAGCATGAACACTTGATAAGGATAATGTATTGGACATTGAGTACAAACACACTTAGGAGTGGTGTAAATGTAAATGTTTTTACATTACCCGGCCGTTCAATCATAGAGCCAAAGATAAGAATATTTATTTTGCGCCCATTAGGCTAGACTGCCATCACCATCACCACCTGTCATCTCAGAAGATGGCAGCAAAACATGCAGTATCATCGGACACTCTAAAATATGCTCGCAATAAACCTGTACAATTTGGTACACATACCTTGCATTGTGTCGTGGATTTTTAACTTGGTAGTTAACTAGGTAGCCACATAGTATGGATTTCTCCTGTTGGGATAAATACGCTGTTGTATATTGACGTCCTCCTCCTTCCGCTGTACAGTAATGATAAGCTAACCCATTACGTAACTAGGGGTGCTCAACCGTAATCTTCCACAATATTTTCTCACAGACAGTTCTAAATTAACGCTTTGCTAAATAAAATAAAAACTGGAAGTTTAAAATTGTTCACCTTATAGGGATTTCACATTACTGACCCTATTTATTCCTCATATACACAAAATAGTCGGCGTTCACGAAGGGTCATCAACCCCTAGCCAGCCATCCGGCTTTCTTTAACCAATCAGAATAAGCCCTTTGCCTGTGTAAAGTGGGGTGCACTTGATTTAGCTCGCCGGTATGGAACGCCGTTTAACACTATTTGAAGCGTCAAATAAGCTTGTTGACCAACCAGGACCTGAATATGACTCTCACGTCATGTAATCATTTAACACGTTCATTCATTGTTTATGTAATTATTACACATTGATTACACTATCACTCGTATTTCATATGTCACAACGATTCACGGATACGTGTGCTATGATGCCGGTAAAGTTTGGTCTCGCTCACCGGCCGGTGCCGCACGACAGCAGACACACTTCCCCGAGCTATGGACGGTGCTGGTTATAAAAAGCTAGCTAGCTGATGGACACAAACAATGTTCTTCCCCAAAAACATAGCAAAACGGCATGATCTGTTTCAGCAGCGATAGCTAGCTAACTATCTAGCTAGGTGTCATCATCATACCCCTTATTTATAAAACAGTTAATGGTCAGACCACACCTATGTGAAGCTAGCCACAATAAGGATTAGCCTAAATAGTGAAATTTGCTGTTCGCCTTCATTCATTTAAATAATAAATAAATATATATATATTCTATTGAACCTTAATTTAACTAGGCAAGTCAGTTAAGAACAAATTATTAGTTACAATGACGACCTACCCCGGACGACGTTGGACCAATTGTGCGCCCCCTCATGTCTAATTGAAAGTGTTGCAAATGAATACGAATAGTGGAATCATGCCTTAATGGAATAGATCATGCTAAACGAGGTTGGAATGTTATATAAATTCAACAAAAGACAATAAATTGTTAATTTGACAAAAATCTGTTGAAATCACACTGTGGATGTATTAGACTTTAGAATTGCATTGTGGGCATATTTATTTCACTTTACAGCCTTATCTATGGATTGGGTATCAATGACATTGGATATCAGTCTACTCAGTGACACCCACAGAACATTCGTTTCATAACTCTTTTTGCGGGACTCTGAAACCACTGTGAATTGAGCCACATTTATTGTACCTGTCAACCTACTATGTGTATTGAACACTATTCCAGAGAAAAAACAATACTAAGTGTATGTTTTGGAGTCTGACAACTCTGAGGACTTTCCCACAGTCAAAGTCACACAATATGAGCTACGACGCTAATATTTGCGTAAAAAGTTGCGTTCTGTGGGTGTAACCGAGCAGACTGGTACGCTATTTTATTGCTCCATAATTCCAGCCCTCTAACCTTGTTAAATATTATCTAGTCTTAATATGGCATGATTCCACCAATTATGTAACCTTCTGTGTCACTTTCAAATGGGGACTTTTAATTTGAAGGCAAACTGCAAATTCCACTATCGTGGATAATCCTTATTGTGGCTAGCTTCACAGCACAACACGGTCCGGTTCACGCCTCTGTAGCCAGATGAAGCTAGCTGGCTGCTTATAACGTTAGCTTTGGTCAACAGGGTTAAGTAGCTGGCTAGCTAGTTATTTTCATGAATTGAAGTTCGATTTCAATAGGCGAACAACAAGTGGCTACCTAGCTAATACTTACTCACATGAATCCCTAAATCATTGCTAAGAATATTGAAAATGACTGCAGTTTATACTGGTCATTGCTTTCAGGCTGGTTGCATTGATGCTAGCTAGGTACCAAGCTAAAGCTAACTAGCTACCCCAGAGGTTGCTAATAACATCTGTATCAAACATATTTCCAAAGTTTTGATCCGGCGCGTTTGATCCTGATCTTATTTCAAATGCTCACACAGACATTTTCCCATTCGGTTCGAACAAATAATGCGTTATTACCAACGTGGTATTGTAAACACATTGTGGCCGGTGTGGGTGCTTGTTTGCAGAATTATTTTGGACAACTTTGACAGTGCTATTGTAGTGGTGGCGCTTGGCTTGCACACACAACATTCTATAATAGAATCGTGTTATTTGACATGTCAAATTATAATTTGACCCAAACGGCTACCCATACGCTGGGTGTTGCGTCCGGTTAGGGACCAATGATAAATGCTGTGTTCGAATTTTTAAAACTTTTTTTTATTAACAACAAATCAATACAGGAAGTACATGAGGGAGCACAAGTATATATGGATAATATACAAAGGGCAATTGAGCTAGAGGGTACAATATTACATTACACAAGGACCTTAAGGGACATACATACACTTATAATTCTAACAGCTTTTTTGTTAGTAGAGTATTTAGTTGTCTTAAAATACAGTTCAATTTCTTTTTGTAGTGTAAGAAAATGTGTTTTTTTGTTTGTAAATTTACATTTGTGAATGTATGTCAAATAGAGGCACTATGGGCTCAGGTACATCTGCCTCACCAGGCACCCATATTGGTAGGATGTGTGTATAGACCTCCTAGCTCTACGGTGTCCTATCTGGATGACTTATGTACTGGGTTTGACCAGGCCACAGATAGCAACAGAGATGTATTTATCTTGGGTGATTTTAATATAAATTGGAAGGATCACAATAATTCGAATAGAACAAAATTGATGAGATATGCCAAGAACTGTGGTTTGAAACAAAATGGTTAATGATACTAATAGATCATCAATTAAGTTGGGTCATCGTTCAGACACATGCATTGATCTGATTTTCTGTAATATACCATTGCAATGCTTAAAAGCCAGATCAATGCCAGTGGGCTGGACAGACCATAATATTGTGACCATAACCAAGGTTCCAAAGAAACCCCCTAGGATTGTGGTCAAGAGAAATTTGAAAACATTTAATCATGAGCTATTTCTAAATGATTTGGCTGCTGTACCCTGGGAGCTGATTTATCTAGAAAATGATGAGACTGTGTTTCATCAATGATTGCATCCAGGGCTTCTTTAATTATTTTTGCAAGTAATATCTTATAGTCATTATTAAGAAGACAAATTGGATGCCAGTTATCGATGAGCAGCACTTATTTTTTAGGCTTAGGTATCAGTGTTATTAACCCCTGACTCATTGCAGGAGGGAAACATTGTTTTTAATACGCTCTAAAAAATACTTCAAATAGTAAGGGAACAAGGGAGCTCCTTGTTCAGAAAATAATTTGTAAAATTCTGAAGGAATTATTGTTCTTTATATGTTTGATAGACTCTATAATCTCTTCAACTTTGATGCGTTCATCACTCTGTTTAGATTCTATATTGTTGTTGACCAATTGTTTTTTCTATGTTTCTAAATAGGAGATTCAACGGCACAAGAGGAACATCTCTCTTTCCATAGACACTGTCATGGCTGGATAGGCTGCACTTCCATTCACAACATCCATGCCATTATCAGCTGTGTTACCGTTAACACCGTTAAAGTCTTAAAACGTCCCAATAGCGCTGCATGAAATTGTCCCTTTTGCGCTTGTTTTTTAAGGACACACCTCAAATATTGCCACCCCTCCCCCCTCAGCGTAAGTGAGCTGATGTTAGACAGGTAAATTGAAAAATGCCAGTGCACCAGAGTTTTACATGAGGAAATTGCAAACTGACGTGCATTTGACAGTTGCGCCACCTTAGCGCCAGACACAAATAGAGCCCTGCGGCTTTTGATTTTAATGCAAGTTCAAAGGTCACCTTCTCCTGTTGACTGGTCCATGGGATTCTCTCCATAGAAGACAATCTGAGACTACAATAGAAACCAATGATCTATTCAGGAGTCCCTAATTGTTTGTCTTATGGTGTTTGACCTCCAGTGTTTGACCTCTGGTGTTTAAACTCTGGTGTTTGACCTCTGTGCTGATGATGTTAGTTGTGAACCACCCTCAGCCAACCAGGACCATTCTGGAGCAGATGAGGCTTGTTGGCTCCAGTACCAGTCCACACTATCTCTTTCAACTGTGAAGACCATGAAGCTAACTCCTTCCTGTATGAGCTGGCCCGGCAGGGAGGTTCCACTGCTATCAACCCAGCAGTCATGAAGAGACCTCTGTCCCCCAACACTATGAGATGAACCAATGGATCCTCACACCCAGATCAATTCAACACTTTATTCAAACTGTATAGTACGTTTTAGGCTGGTGTTATTTTGACATTGTTTAGTCCATGAATATTTAAAATTATTTTAGTCCATTTATAGGTTCAATTATTTTAGTCCAGGAAAGCTTCAATCCTTTTAGTCCAGGAACAGGTTCAATCCTTTTAGTCCAGGAACAGGTTCAATCCTTTTAGTCCAGGAACAGGTTCAATCCTTTTAGTCCAGGAACAGGTTCAATCCTTTTAGTCCAGGAACAGGTTCAAGCCTTTTAGTCCAGGAACAGGTTCAACCCTTTTAGTCCAGGAACAGGTTCCATCCTTTTAGTCCAGGAACAGGTTCAATCCTTTTAGTCCAGGAACAGGTTCAAGCCTTTTAGTCCAGGAACAGGTTCAATCCTTTTAGTCCAGGAACAGGTTCCATCCTTTTAGTCCAGGAACAGGTTCAATCCTTTTAGTCCAGGAATAGCTTCAATCCTTTTAGTCCAGGAACAGGTTCAAACCTTTTAGTCCAGGAACAGGTTCAAGCCTTTTAGTCCAGGAATAGCTTCAAGCCTTTTAGTCCAGGAACAGGTTCAAGCCTTTTAGTCCAGGAACAGCTTCAATCCTTTTAGTCCAGGAATAGCTTCAATCCTTTTAGTCCAGGAACAGGTTCCATCCTTTTCGTCCAGGAACAGGTTCAATCTGGTCTGGGAAACCGGTGCATACAGTATCACTGCAGTCACAAGTTGGTATATCATTTATTTCCCCCTCAAATTAACTTCCTGACAATCCCCTGAAAAGTGATGACCTTTATCTTCTGAAGTGTGTCAGAGCGGTGAAAGACCGCTCATCTTATCTACCAACATAGATAGGGCTCTAACTCCTCTAGCCCCACAATGAAATAGGGTGCAGGCCAGGCAGCAGGCTGTTAGCCAACCTGCCAGCTTAGTGGAGTCTGCCAATAGCACAGTCAGTGTAGTCAGCTCAGCCATACCCATTGAGACTGTGTCTGTGCCTCGACCTAGGTTGGGCAAAACTAAACATGGCGGTGTTCGCCTTAGCAATCTTATTAGGATAAAGACCTCCTCCATTCCTGCCATTATTGAAAGAGATCGTGATACCTCACATCTCAAAATAGGGTTACTTAATGTTAGATCCCTCACTTCAAAGGCAGTCATAGTCAATGAACTAATCACTGATCATAATCTTGATGTGATTGGCCTGACTGAAACATGGCTTAAGCCTGATGAATTTACTGTGTTAAATGAGGCCTCACCTCCTGGTTACACTAGTGACCATATCCCCCGTGCATCCCGCAAAGGCGGAGGTGTTGCTAACATTTACGATAGCAAATTTCAATTTACAAAAAAAAAAAATGGCGTTTTCGTCTTTTGAGCTTCTAGTCATGAAATCTATGCAGCCTACTCAATCACTTTTTATAGCTACTGTTTACAGGCCTCCTGGGCCATATACAGCGTTCCTCTCTGAGTTTCCTGAATTCCTATCAGACCTTGTAGTCATAGCAGATCATATTCTAATTTTTGGTGATTTTAATATTCACATGGAGAAGTCCACAGACCCACTCCAAAAGTCTTTCGGAGCCATCATCGACTCAGTGGGTTTTGTCCAACATGTCTCTGGACCTACTCACTGCCACAGTCATACTCTGGACCTAGTTTTGTCCCATGGAATAAATGTTGTAGATCTTAATGTTTTTCCACATAATCCTGGACTATCGGACCACCATTTTATTACGTTTGCAATCGCAACAAATAATCTGCTCAGACCCCAACCAAGGAGCATCAAAAGTCGTGCTATAAATTCTCAGACAACACAAAAATTCCTTGATGCCCTTCCAGACTCCTTCTGCCTACCCAAGGACATCAGAGGACAAAAATCAGTTAACCACCTAACTGAGGAACTCAATTTAACCTTGCGCAATACCCTAGATGCAGTTGCACCCCTAAAAACGAAAAACATTTGTCATAAGAAACTAGCTCCCTGGTATACAGAAAATACCCGAGCTTTGAAGCAAGCTTCCAGGAAATTGGAACGGAAATGGCGCCACACCAAACTGGAAGTCTTCCGACTAGCTTGGAAAGACAGTACCGTGCAGTACCGAAGAGCCCTCACTGCTGCTCGATCATCCTACTTTTCCAACTTAATCGAGGAAAATAAGAACAATCCAAAATTTCTTTTTGATACTGTTGCGAAACTAACTAAAAAGCAGCATTCCCCAAGAGAGGATGGCTTTCACTTCAGCAGTAATAAATTCATGAACTTCTTTGAGGAAAAGATCATGACCATTAGAAAGCAAATTACGGACTCCTCTTTGAATCTGCGTATTCCTCCAGGGCTTAGCTGTCCTGGATCTGCACAGCTCTGCGAGGGCCTGGGATCGGGAGAGACACTTAAGTGTTTTAGTACTATATCTCTTGACACAATGATGAAAATAATCATGGCCTCTAAACCTTCAAGCTGCATACTGGATCCTATTCCTACTAAACTGCTGAAGGAGCTGCTTCCTGTGCTTGGCCCTCCTATGTTGAACATAATAAACAGCTCTCTATCCACCGGATGTGTACCAAACTCACTAAAAGTGGCAGTGATAAAGCCTCTCTTGAAAAAGCCAAACCTTGACCCGGAAAATATAAAAAACTATCGGCCTATATCGAATCTTCCATTCCTCTCAAAAATTTTAGAAAAAGCTGTTGCGCAGCAACTCACTGCCTTTCTGAAGACAAACAATGTATACGAAATGCTTCAGTCTGGTTTAAGACCCCATCATAGCACTGAGACTGCACTTGTGAAGGTGGTAAATGACCTTTTAATGGCGTCAGACCGAGGCTCTGCATCTGTCCTCGTGCTACTAGACCTTAGTGCTGCCTTTGACACCATCGATCACCATATTCTTTTGGAGAGACTGGAAACCCAAATTGGTCTACACGGACAAGTTCTGGCCTGGTTTAGATCTTACCTGTCGGAAAGATATCAGTTTGTCTCTGTGAATGGTCTGTCCTCTGACAAATCAACTGTACATTTCGGTGTTCCTCAAGGTTCCGCTACGGTCACAAGACGCAGGCCTCCTAATTGTCCCTAGAATTTCTAAGCAAACAGCGGGAGGCAGGGCTTTCTCCTATAGATCTCCATTTTTATGGAACAGTCTGCCTACCCATGTGAGAGACGCAGACTCGGTCTCAACCTTTAAGTCTTTACTGAAGACTTATCTCTTCAGTAGGTCATATGATTGAGTGTAGTCTGGCCCAGGAGTGTGAAGGTGAACGGAAAGGCTCTGGAGCAACGAACCGCCCTTGCTGTCTCTGCCAGGCCGGTTCCCCTCTCTCCACTGGGATTCTCTGCCTCTAACCCTGTTACAGGGGCTGAGTCACTGGCTTGCTGGTGCTCTTTCATGCCGTCCCTAGGAGGGGTGCGTCACTTGAGTGGGTTGAGTTACTGATGTGATCTTCCTGTCTGGGTTGGCGCCCCCCCTTGGTTTGTGCTGTGGTGGAGACCTTTGTGGGTTATACTCGGCCTTGTCTCAGGATTGTAATGTTGGTGGTTGAGGATTTCCCTCTAGTGGTGCGGGGGCTGTGCTTTGGCAAAGTGGGTGGGGTTATATCCTTCCTGTTTGGCCCTGTCCGGGGGTTTCTTCGGATGGGGCCACAGTGTCTCCTGACCGCTCCTGTCTCAGCCTCCAGTATTTATGCTGCAGTAGTTTATGTGTCGGGGGGCTAGGGTCAGTTGGTTACCTGGAGTACTTCTCCTGTCTTATCCAGTGTCCTGTGTGAATTTAAGTATGCTCTCTCTAATTCTCTCGTTCTCTCTTTCTCTCTGAGAACCTGAGCCCTAGGACCATACGTCAGGACTACCGGGCATGATGACACCTTGCTGTCCCCAGTCCGCCTGGCCTTGCTGCTATTCCAGTTTCAACTGTTCTGCCTGCGGTTACGGAACCCCTACCTGTCCCAGACCTGCTGTTTTCAACTCTTAATGATCGGCTATGAAAAGCCAACTGAGATTTATTCCTGATTATTATTTGACCATGCTTGTCATTTATGAACATTTTGAAAATCTTGGCGCTCTCTAATTTTCTCCTTCTCTCTTTCTTTCTCTCGGAGGACCTGAGCCCTAGGACCATACGTCGGGACTACCGGCCGTGGTGACTCCTTGCTGTCCCCAGTCCGCCTGGCCTTGCTGCTATTCCAGTTTCAACTGTTCTGCCTGCGGTTATGGAACCCCTACCTGTCCCAGACCTGCTGTTTTCAACTCTTAATGATCGGCTATGAAAAGCCAACTGAGATTTATTCCTGATTATTATTTGACCATGCTTGTCATTTATGAACATTTTGAAAATCTTGGCTCTCTCTAATTTTCTCCTTCTCTCTTTCTTTCTCTCGGAGGACCTGGGCCCTAGGACCATGCGTCGGGACTGCCGCCCGTGGTGACTCCTTGCTGTCCCCAGTCCGCCTGGCCTTGCTGCTATTCCAGTTTCAGCTGTTCTGCCTGCGGTTATGGAACCGCCACCTGTCCCAGACCTGTTGTTTTTCAACTCTTGATGATCGGCTATGAAAAGCCAACTGAAAATTATTCATGATTATTATTTGACCATGCTTGTCACTTATGAACATTTTTGAACATCTTGGCATAGTTCTGTTATAATCTCCACCCGGCACAGCCAGAAGAGGACTGGCCACCCCTCATAGCCTGGTTCCTCTCTAGGTTTCTTCCTAGGTTTTGGCCTTTCTAGGGAGTTTTTCCTAGCCACCGTGCTTCTACACCTGCATTACTAGCTGTTTGGGGTTTTAGGCTGGGTGTCTGTACAGCACTTCGAGATATTAGCTGATGTACGAAGGGCTATATAAAATAAAATTGATTGATTGATTGATTGGAGAGGGTCCGAAGGCTTCGTGTTCCCATGGAAACCTGTATATGACCAGCAGGTGATGATGCAGTAGCTCTTTGTTCAGTTCCTCTTTCGGCACCAGATCATATAAGATGTAACTTTGAGGAAAGCTATGTGACTAAATAGAGAATCTATTGATACTGCTGTTTTCATTAAACATTGTCAATACATTCTTCTTAGTCGCATAGCCAGCTTGAGGAGTGGCAGGTAGCCTAGTGGTTAGAGTGTAGGGGCGGCAGGTAACCCAGTGGTTAGAGTGTAGAGGCGGCAGGTAGCCTAGTGGTTAGAGCGTTGGGCCAGTAACCAAAAGATTGCTGCATAGCCAGCTTGAGGAGTGGCAGGTAGCCTAGTGGTTAGAGTGTAGAGGCGGCAGGTAGCCTAGTGGTTAGAACGTCGGGCCAGTAACCAAAAGGTTGCTGGATCGAATCCTAGAGCTGACAAGGTAAAAATCTGTAATTCTGCTCCAGAGCAAGACAGTTAACACACTGTTCCTCGGGCACTGAAGACGTGGATGTTGGTTATGGCAGCCCCCCTGCACCTCTCTGATTCAGAGGGTTTGGGTTAAATGTGGAAGACACATTTCAGTTCAATGCATTCAGTTGTTCAACTAACTAGGTATCTCCCTTTCCCTTTCTCAACCTCTCTCTCTCCGAAGGAGGTTCCAGACAGAGGCCCCACAGTCCCCCATGCTGCAGAACCATACGCAACAACTGCGTTTCCAGGGTGGCCCTACCAGGGCCCCAGGAGACCCCAGTTAAAGCCGTCATGTCTCTAGACTCCATGTCTCCTGAATCTGACGCAGCAGGGGCCTGACCTCCATCCTGTCTCTAGACCCAGCCTGACATGACGCAGCAGGGGCCTGAGCATCCTGTCTCTAGACCCAGCTTGAGCCTGACGCAGCAGGGGCCTGACCTCCATCATGTCTCTAGACCCAGCCTGAACCTGACGCAGCAGGGACCTGAGCATCCTGTCTCTAGACCCAGCCTGACATGACGCAGCAGGGGCCTGAGCATCCTGTCTCTAGACCCAGCCTGACATGACGCAGCAGGGGCCTGAGCATCCTGTCTCTAGACCCAGCCTGAACCTGACGCAGCAGGGACCTGAGCATCATGTCTCTAGACCCAGCCTGAACCTGACGCAGCAGGGGCCTGACCTCCATCCTGTCTCTAGACCCAGCCTGAACCTGACGCAGCAGGGACCTGAGCATCATGTCTCTAGACCCAGCCTGAACCTGACGCAGCAGGGGCCTGACCTCCATCCTGTCTCTAGACCCAGCCTGAACCTGACGCAGCAGGAGTTTACATGGCTCATCGCACTCTAGCGACTCCTTGTGTCGGGCTGGGCATCTTCAGGCTGACTTCGATCATCAGTTGAACAGTGTTTCCTCTGACACATTGGTGCGGCTGGCTTCCGGGTTAAGCGGGCGGTTGTTAAATAGCATGGTTTGGCGGGTCGTGTTTCGGAGGACGCATGTTGAACTCAATCTCCACCTCTCCTGAGCTCGTTGGGGAGTTGCAGTGATGAGACAAGATCGTAATTGGATTTGATGAAATTGGAGAGAGAGAGAAAAAAAGAGACATAGCAACTCTTTCAAACGAATACCGACAAGCAAAATCACGTCCTCCAAAGTGGGTGTCCAGTGACTTCGGAAAGTGTTCAGACCCCTTGACCTTTTCCTCATTTTGTTACAGCCTTATTCTAAAATGTATTACAGTTATTTTTTCCACTCATCAATCTACACACATTACCCCATAATGACATCACAATACCCCATAATGACATCACAATACCCCCATAATGACATCACAATACCCCATAATGACATCACATTACCCCATAATGACATCACAATACCCCCATAATGACATCACAATACCCCCATAATGACATCACAATACCCCATAATGACATCACAATACCCCCATAATGACATCACAATACCCCATAATGACATCACAATACCCCATAATGACATCACAATACCCCATAATGACATCACACTATCTCATAATGACATCACAATACCCCATAATGACATCACAATACCCCATAATGACATCACAATACCCCATAATGACATCACAATACCCCCATAATGACATCACAATACCCCATAATGACATCACAATACCCCCATAATGACATCACAATACCCCATAATGACATCACAATACCCCCATAATGACATCACAATACCCCCATAATGACATCACAATACCCCATAATGACATCACAATACCCCATAATGACATCACAATACCCCCATAATGACATCACAATACCCCATAATGACATCACAATACCCCATAATGACATCACAATACCCCATAATGACATCACAATACCCCATAATGACATCACATTACCCCATAATGACATCACAATACCCCATAATGACATCACAATACCCCATAATGACATCACAATACCCCATAATGACATCACAATACCCCATAATGACATCACAATACCCCATAATGACATCACAATACCCCATAATGACATCACAATACCCCATAATGACATCACAATACCCCATAATGACATCACAATACCCCATAATGACATCACAATACCCCATAATGACAAAGCAAAAACAGGTTTTTAGAAAATGTTGCTAATTTATTACAAACAAAAAACTGAAATATCACATTTACATAAGTATTCAGACCCTTTACTCAGTACTTTGTTGAAGCACCTTTGGCAGCGATTACAGCCTTGATTCTTCTTGGGTATGACGGTACAAGCTTGGTACACCTGTATTTGGGGAGTTTTTCCCATTCTTCTCTGCAGATGCTCTCAATCTCTGTCAGGTTGGATGTGGAGCGTCGCTGCAAAGCTATTTTCAGGTCTCTCCAGAGATGTTCAATCGGGTTCAAGTCTGGCATCTAGCTGTGCCACTAAAGGACATTCAGAGACTTGTCCTGAAGCCACTCTTGGATTGTCTTGTCTTTGTGCTTAGGGTCGTTATCCTGTTGGAAGGTGAACCTTCGCCCCAGTCTGAGGTCCTGAGCACTCTGAAGCAGGTTTTCATCAAGGATCTCTCTGTACTTTGCTTCGATCCTGACTAGTTTCCCAGTCTCTGCTGCTGAAAAACATCCCCACAGCATGATGCTGCCACCACCATGCTTCACCGTAGGGATGGTGCCAAGTTTCCTCCAGACATGACGTTTGGCATTCAGACCAAAGAGTTCAATCTTGGTTTCATCAGACCAGAGAATCTTGTTTCTCATGGTCTGAGAGTCTTTAGGTGCCTTTTGGCAAACTCCAAGCTGGCTGTCATGTGCCTTTTACTGAGGAGTGGCTTCTGTCTGGCCACTCTACCATAAAGGCCTGATTGGTGGAGTGCTGCAGAGATGGTTGTCCTTCTGGAAGATTCTCCCATCTCCACAGAGGAACTCTGGAGCTCTGTCAGAGTGACCATCGGGTTCTTAGTCACCTCCCTGACCATAACCATAAACCTAAACCATAAGCCTAAACCATAACCACCTCCCTGGCCCTTCTCCCCCTATTGCTCAGTTTGTCCGTGCGGCCAGCTCTAGGAAGAGTCTTGGTGGTTCCAAACTTCTTCCATTTAAGAATGATAGAGGCCATTGTGTTCTTGGGGACCTTCAATGCTGCAAACATTTTTTAATACCCTTTCCCAGATCTGTGGCACAGTCCTGTGTAGGAGCTCTATGGGCAATTCCTTTGACCTCATGGGTCAGTTTTAGCTCTGACATGTGCTGTCAACTGTGGGACCTTTTAAAGACAGGTGTGTGCCTTCCCAAATCATGTCGAATCCATGGAATTTACCACAGGTGGACTCCAATCAAGTGTCAGAAACAAGGATGATCAATGGAAACAACAGGATGCACCTGAGATCAATTTCGAGTCTCATAGCAAAGGGTCTGAATACTTATGTAAAGTTAATAAGGTATTTCAGTTTTTAATACATTTGCTGAAATAAAAAAATAACTGTTTTTGCTTAGTCATTATGAGGCATTGTGTGTAGATTGCCGAGGATTTTAATCCATTTTAGAATAAGGCTGTGACGTAACAAAATGTGGAAAGAGTGAAAGGGGTCTGAATACTTTCCGAAGCCACTGTACAGTACATACAGAGATGTCTCGTCATTGTGCATAAAGAATATACATATGTTTCTCACCTAAAGATGCGTTATAAAGGTTTTGTATAATTTCGGCCAGTAGTTTTGAAAGTAGCACTCACGAGCCAATGGTGGACGACGTCATCCATATCGTTTGATATGCTACTTCTTTATTCCCCTTTATATGATGTTAACAATTCCAGTTCGTACAATACGTTAACGAATATGTAAGTGCTTTTAAGATCCCGTGAAACTCTTTTCAATCTCATCTGGAAACCTTACACAACTTTTATTTTTCATGTCAAGGGGAGAGATTTAGAGAGTCAAGGAGAGAGGAGGGTTTTTTAAGAGAACACAGTACCTGACCAATCAGGGAATAATCATTGGCAGTAATAAGAGTGGTCTTCTATACTGATTATACTGATGATCTGAATGACGTCCAGGTTATAAATACGCTGTTGGGGCTCCTGGGTACTGATTATTATGAGTGTTTATGTTCAATTAGCAGACCCTGTTGAACGCTGTGTAATTGTGTTGATTACATACAGTATGACTGTGACTGTCCTCTCCTGTTTTCTGTGTTGAGAACTCGGTAGTGTGTGTTGTAGCCGAGGACAGACGATTTTTAAGCACTACGCGCATCAGCACACAGCGGTCCCATTCTGTGAGCTTGTGTGGCTTACCACTTTGCTGCTGAGCCATTGTTGCTCCTAGCAGGGCAGAAATGACTTGTTTTTGTTGAAAAAGTGGCAACCTATGACGGTGCCATATTGAAAGTCACTGAGCTCTCCAGTACAGACCATTCTACTGCCAATGTTTGTCTATGGAGATTCCATGGCTGTGTGATAGATTTTGTACACCTTTCAGCAACGGGTGTGGCTGAAATAGCTGAAAACCACTCATTTGAAGGTGGGTCCACATAGTGCTGTATATATATATATATATAGTGTACATTGTAAACTACTGCAGGCCTGCTTCGTTTCTGCCTGAGCTGAATGAGAGAGGTGTGTCTGAACAAGCCTTTTAAACAATACATGAGTATGTTGAGTACTGATGATCGTGTGGGTTCGAGAACACACCACTCTCTCCTCAATGGGCTGGAGAGATGACAAAAGATGCTGCCATGGTAACGCAGCAGGAATACGCATCGAGTTAATTTCTGTTGTTCTGCTGAGAACACAACAGGAGAGGTAAAACACACCCAGCTCCAGGTGTTCAACGGCATGGGGAATGTGATTACTGGATGTATGTGTTTGTTTCCACAGCCAGGTTCTTCCCCTGGTCCACATCAGTAGCAGAACACTTTACAGTACACCAGGTCAGTCCTCTGGTTAGTCCTCTGGTCAGTCCTCTGGTTAGTCCTCTGGTCAGTCCTCTGGTTAGTCCTCTGGTCAGTCCTCTGGTTAGTCCTCTGGTCAGTCCTCTGGTTAGTCCTCCGGTCAGTCCTCTGGTCAGTCCTCTGGTTAGTCCTCTGGTTCCTCTGGTCAGTCCTCTGGTCAGTCCTCTGGTTAGTCCTCTGGTCAGTCCTCTGGTCAGTCCTCTGGTTAGTCCTCTGGTCAGTCCTCTAGTCAGTCCTCTAGTTAGTCCTCTGGTCAGTCTTCTGGTCAGTCCTCTGGTCAGTCCTCTGGTTAGTCCTCTATTCAGTCCTCTGGTTAGTCTTCTGGTCATCCTCTGGTCAGTCCTCTGGTTAGTCTTCTGGTCAGTCCTCTGGTCAGTCCTCTGTTTAGTCCTCTGGTCAGTCCTCTGGTTAGTCCTCTAGTCAGTCCTCTAGTTAGTCCTCTGGTCAGTCTTCTGGTCAGTCCTCTGGTCAGTCCTCCGGTTAGTCCTCTAGTCAGTCCTCTGGTTAGTCTTCTGGTCATCCTCTGGTCAGTCCTCTGGTTAGTCCTCTGGTTAGTCCTCTGGTTAGTCCTCTGGTCAGTCCTCTGGTCAGTCCTCTGGTCAGTCCTCTGATTAGTCCTCTGGTTAGTCTTCTGGTTAGTCCTCTGGTCAGTCCTCTGGTTAGTCCTCTGGTTAGTCCTCTGGTCAGTCCTCTAGTCAGTCCTCTGGTCAGTCCTCTGGTTAGTCCTCTGGTCAGTCAAACTTGAGGACATCAAAAGCAGACTATAGGAGGTTCTGCTAACCTATGAAAGGTCACAGTCTGTCTGTGTAACCTATGAAAGGTCACAGTCTCTCTGTGTAACCTATGAAAGGTCACAGTCTGTCTGTGTTAGCCTATGAAAGGTCACAGTCTGTCTGTGTAACCTATGAAAGGTCACAGTCTCTCTGTGTAACCTATGAAAGGTCACAGTCTGTCTGTGTTAGCTATGAAAGGTCACAGTCTCTCTGTGTAACCTATGAAAGGTCACAGTCTCTCTGTGTAACCTATGAAAGGTCACAGTCTGTCTGTGTTAGCTATGAAAGGTCACAGTCTGTCTGTGTAACCTATGAAAGGTCACAGTCTCTCTGTGTAACCTATGAAAGGTCACAGTCTGTCTGTGTTAGCTATGAAAGGTCACAGTCTCTCTGTGTAACCTATGAAAGGTCACAGTCTCTCTGTGTAACCTATGAAAGGTCACAGTCTCTCTGTGTAACCTATGAAAGGTCACAGTCTCTCTGTGTAACCTATGAAAGGTCACAGTCTCTCTGTGTAACCTATGAAAGGTCACAGTCTCTCCGTGTAACCTGTGAAAGGTCACAGTCTCTCTGTGTAACCTATGAAAGGTCACAGTCTCTCCGTGTAACCTATGAAAGGTCACAGTCTCTCTGTGTAACCTATGAAAGGTCACAGTCTCTCCGTGTAACCTATGAAAGGTCACAGTCTCTCTGTGTAACCTATGAAAGGTCACAGTCTCTCCGTGTAACCTATGAAAGGTCACAGTCTCTCTGTGTAACCTATGAAAGGTCACAGTCTCTCCGTGTAACCTATGAAAGGTCACAGTCTCTCTGTGTAACCTATGAAAGGTCACAGTCTCTCTGTGTAACCTATGAAAGGTCACAGGCTAAATAAGCCCTTATAGATGTTCAGTAGTGCTGTGGTTGTATGTCCACCTCCTCCACAGTATTATAGACTAGATGACTGTACAATCCCTAGAGAGTCTAACATCTTTGTTGAGCTTCTGGGGGTCCAGATCACCACGGGACAACACCTTCCTTCAACAGGCTGAATCGCTACACAGTGAGAAGTGTGGTGTCTAGCAGCCTCCATGTTATGGCCTCCATGTTGTGGTCTCCATGTTGTGGCCTCCATGTTGTGGCCTCCATGTTGTGGTCTCCATGTTGTGGTCTCCATGTTGCGGCCTCCATGTTGCGGCCTCCATGTTGCGGCCTCCATGTTGCGGTCTCCATGTTGCGGTCTCCATGTTGCGGCCTCCATGTTGTGGTCTCCATGTTGTGGCCTCCATGTTATGGTCTCCATGTTGTGGTCTCCATGTTGTGGTCTCCATGTTGTGGCCTCCATGTTGTGGCCTCCATGTTGTGGCCTCCATGTTATGGTCTCCATGTTGTGGTCTCCATGTTGTGGCCTCCATGTTGTGGTCTCCATGTTGTGGCCTCCATGTTATGGCCTCCATGTTATGGTCTCCATGTTGTGGCCTCCATGTTATGGCCTCCATGTTGTGGTCTCCATGTTGTGGCCTCCATGTTGTGGCCTCCATGTTGTGGCCTCCATGTTGTGGCCTCCATGTTGTGGTCTCCATGTTGTGGCCTCCATGTTGTGGCCTCCATGTTGTGGCCTCCATGTTGTGGTCTCCATGTTGTGGTCTCCATGTTGTGGTCTCCATGTTGTGGCCTCCATGTTGTGGCCTCCATGTTGTGGCCTCCATGTTGCGGCCTCCATGTTGTGGCCTCCATGTTGTGGTCTCCATTTCCGAGTGCTGATACTTTTTTGAGTATTTTTTAAAGTCAGTAATTGTACTTCTACTTGAGTAATATATTTCAGTACTCTTTCCACCTCTGCCATTTTCCTAAAATTGCGATTGAATTAGTGTAAACACTGTGTGTTTATTTTAAAATGGCAAAATGTTTTTTTGTTTGTTTAATGGATTAGGTGATGACATTAACTATGAAGCTGTTCCAATACGATTGCAGATATTGTTGTAGGGATTTTGAATGAATGGTAGACAGCTGTGTGAGTGGATGAGTGATAGAGTGGTTGATAGACAGCTGTGTAATAATTACTCTGCTCTCCTTTGGCTGACATGGAAAGCTTTCTATTGGTGAAGAGGTTGGAAAGCCAATCACTCCTCCGCAGTGTAATCAAGCAGAGTATCACAAGCCTCTATTACACACACACACACACACACACACACACACACACACACACACACACACACACACACACACACACACACACACACACACACACACACACACACACACACACACACACACACACACACACACACACACACACACACACACACACACACACACACACACTTGTAATCAGCTGGTGATTGGGAACAACTGCCCAAGAGCAATTATGTAATTTAGTTGACTCATTGAATTAATGAATTCAACCCATTGAATTGTTACTTGTGTTAAAAGACCAGCAGCTTTGCAGTTCTTGGACACACTCAAACCGGTGCTCCTGGCAACTACTCCCATACCCCGTTCAAAAGGCACTTTAATCTTTTGTTTTCTCAATTCACGCTCTGAATGGCACACATACACAATTCCTACACATTTTTGCCTCTATCTGTGGTCTAGTACTGTCTTTTTGTTAGCTAGGGCCATCTACTTTAAGTGCTGACTGACCTCCCTGTAGTCTAGTTGGTGTGTGAAATGCTTCCTGTCTTCCTTGTAGTCTAGTTGGTGTGTGAAATGCTTGCTGTCTTCCCTTGCGTCTCAGGCTCTGCCTCCTCTCCACCCTCTCAGGGCTGGGTGTCTCAGGCTCTGCCTCCTCTCTACCCTCTCAGGGCTGGGTGTCTCAGGATCTGCCTCCTCTCCACCCTCTCAGGGCTGGGTGTCTCAGGATCTGCCTCCTCTCCACCCTCTCAGGGCTGGGTGTCTCAGGATCTGCCTCCTCTCTACCCTCTCAGGGCTGGGTGTCTCAGGCTCTGCCTCCTCTCCACCCTCTCAGGGCTGGGTGTCTCAGGCTCTGCCTCCTCTCCACCCTCTCAGGGCTGGGTGTCTCAGGATCTGCCTCCTCTCCACCCTCTCAGGGCTGGGTGTCTCAGGATCTGCCTCCTCTCTACCCTCTCAGGGCTGGGTGTCTTAGGCTCTGCCTCCTCTCCACCCTCTCAGGGCTGGGTGTCTCAGGCTCTGCCTCCTCTCTACCCTCTCAGGGCTGGGTGTCTCAGGATCTGCCTCCTCTCCACCCTCTCAGGGCTGGGTGTCTCAGGCTCTGCCTCCTCTCCACCCTCTCAGGGCTGGGTGTCTCAGGATCTGCCTCCTCTCCACCCTCTCAGGGCTGGGTGTCTCAGGATCTGCCTCCTCTCTACCCTCTCAGGGCTGGGTGTCTCAGGCTCTGCCTCCTCTCCACCCTCTCAGGGCTGGGTGTCTCAGGATCTGCCTCCTCTCCACCCTCTCAGGGCTGGGTGTCTCAGGATCTGCCTCCTCTCCGCCCTCTCAGGGCTGGGTGTCTCAGGCTCTGCCTCCTCTCCGCCCTCTCAGGGCTGGGTGTCTCAGGCTCTGCCTCCTCTCCACCCTCTCAGGGCTGGGTGTCTCAGGATCTGCCTCCTCTCTACCCTCTCAGGGCTGGGTGTCTCAGGCTCTGCCTCCGCTCTACCCTCTCAGGGCTGGGTGTCTCAGGATCTGCCTCCTCTCTACCCTCTCAGGGCTGGGTGTCTCAGGATCTGCCTCCTCTCTACCCTCTCAGGGCTGGGTGTCTCAGGATCTGCCTCCTCTCTACCCTCTCAGGGCTGGGTGTCTCAGGCTCTGCCTCCTCTCTACCCTCTCAGGGCTGGGTGTCTCAGGCTCTGCCTCCTCTCTACCCTCTCAGGGCTGGGTGTCTCAGGATCTGCCTCCTCTCTACCCTCTCAGGGCTGGGTGTCTCAGGATCTGCCTCCTCTCTACCCTCTCAGGGCTGGGTGTCTCAGGCTCTGCCTCCTCTCCACCCTCTCAGGGCTGGGTGTCTCAGGCTCTGCCTCCTCTCCACCCTCTCAGGGCTGGGTGTCTCAGGATCTGCCTCCTCTCCACCCTCTCAGGGCTGGGTGTCTCAGGATCTGCCTCCTCTCTACCCTCTCAGGGCTGGGTGTCTCAGGCCCTGCCTCCTCTCCACCCTCTCAGGGCTGGGTGTCTCAGGCTCTGCCTCCTCTCCACCCTCTCAGGGCTGGGTGTCTCAGGATCTGCCTCCTCTCCACCCTCTCAGGGCTGGGTGTCTCAGGCTCTGTCTCCTCTCTACCCTCTCAGGGCTGGGTGTCTCAGGCTCTGCCTCCTCTCCACCCTCTCAGGGCTGGGTGTCTCAGGCTCCTCGCCCTCTTGGACTGCATCCTACCTGGCAGGCCACTCCTACCAGGTGACGTGGAGAGAATCTGTGTCTGCAGGGCTCGGTTCTAGGCCCTATTCTCATCTCTCTATGCACCAAGTCACTCAGCACTCAGCAAATTTTAACATCCCACGGAGCACCATTAAATCTGTCATTAAAAAATGAAAAGAATATGGCATCACAACAAACCTGCCAAGAGAGGGCCGCCCACCAAAACTCACGGACCAGGCAAGGAGGGCATTAATCAGAGAGGCAACAAAGAGACCAAAGATAACCCTGAAGGAGCTGCAAAGCTCCACAGCAGAGATTGGAGTATCTGTCCATAGGACCATTTTAAGCCGTACACTCCACAGAGCTGGGCTTTACGGAAGAGTGGCCAGAAAAAAGACATTGCTTAAAGAAATAAATAAGCAAACACGTTTGGTGTCTGCCAAAAGGCAAGTGGGAGACTCACCAAACATATAGAAGAATGTGCTCTGGTCAGATGAGACTAACATTGAGCTTTTTGGCCATCAAGGAAAATGTTATGTCTGGCGCAATTCCAACACCTCTCATCATCCTGAGAACACCATTTTTCATCTGCAGTGACTGGGAAACTGGTCAGAATTGAAGGAATGATGGATGGCGCTAAATACAGGGAAATTCTTGAGGGAAACCTGTTTCAGTCTTCCAGAGATTTGAGACTGAGACGGAGGTTCACCTTCCAGCAGGACAATGACCCTAAGCATACTGCTAAAGCAACACTTGAGTGGTTTAAGGGGAAACATTTAAATGCCTTGGAATAGCCTAGTCAAAGCCCAGACCTCAATCACATTGAGAATCTGTGGTATGACTTAAAGATTGCTGTACACCAGCTGAACCCATCCAACTTGAAGGAGCTGGAGCAGTTTTGCCTTGAAGAATGGGCAGAAATCCCAGTGGCTAAATGTGCCAAGCTTATAGAGACATACCCTAAGAGACTTGCAGCTGTAATTGCTGCAAAAGGTGGCTCTGCAAAGTATTGACTTTGGGGGGGCGAAAAGTGCACACTCAAGTTTTCAGTTTTCTAGTCTTATTTCTTGTTTGTTTCACAATAAAACATATTTTGCATCTTCAAAGTGGTAGACATATTGTGTAAATGAAAATATACATATCAGTAAGAAAAATTAATTTTATTTCCAGGATGTAAGGCAACAAAATAGGAAAAATGCCAAGGGAGGTGAATACTTTCCCAAGTCACTGTACATGTATTAGCAGTGTGACTGACACTAGACAGACTATGGACCAGACTAACTACCTACATGTATTAGCAGTGTGACTGACACTAGACAGATTATGGACTACACAGGGTGTAATATATGAATACTGCTACTAACAACAGTAGACCTGTTGAACCCACCCCCTATAGACTCTGGACAGTAGACCTGTTGAACCCACCCCCTATAGACTCTGGACAGTAGACCTGTTGAACCCACCCCCTATAGTCTCTGGACAGTAGACCTGTTGAACCCACCCCCTATAGACTCTGGACAGTAGACCTGTTGAACCCACCCCCTATAGACTCTGGACAGTAGACCTGTTGAACCCACCCCCTATAGACTCTGGACAGTAGACCTGTTGAACCCACCCCCTATAGACTCTGGACAGTAGACCTGTTGAACCCACCCCCTATAGACTCTGGACAGTAGACCTGTTGAACCCACCCCCTATAGACTCTGGACAGTAGACCTGTTGAACCCACCCCCTATAGACTCTGTACAGTAGACCTGTTGAACCCACCCCCTATAGACTCTGGACAGTAGACCTGTTGAACCCACCCCCTATAGTCTCTGGACAGTAGACCTGTTGAACCCACCCCCTATAGACTCTGAACAGTAGACCTGTTGAACCCACCCCCTATAGACTCTGGACAGTAGACCTGTTGAACCCACCCCCTATAGACTCTGGACAGTAGACCTGTTGAACCCACCCCCTATAGACTCTGGACAGTAGACCTGTTGAACCCACCCCCTATAGACTCTGGACAGTAGACCTGTTGAACCCACCCCCTATAGACTCTGGACAGTAGACCTGTTGAACCCACCCCCTATAGTCTCTGGACAGTAGACCTGTTGAACCCACCCCCTATAGACTCTGGACAGTAGACCTGTTGAACCCACCCCCTATAGACTCTGGACAGTAGACCTGTTGAACCCACCCCCTATAGACTCTGGACAGTAGACCTGTTGAACCCACCCCCTATAGACTCTGGACAGTAGATCTGTTGAACCCACCCCCTATAGTCTCTGGACAGTAGACCTGTTGAACCCACCCCCTATAGACTCTGGACAGTAGACCTGTTGAACCCACCCCCTATAGACTCTGGACAGTAGACCTGTTGAACCCACCCCCTATAGACTCTGGACAGTAGACCTGTTGAACCCACCCCCTATAGACTCTGGACAGTAGACCTGTTGAACCCACCCCCTATAGACTCTGGACAGTAGACCTGTTGAACCCACCCCTATAGACTCTGTACAGTAGACCTGTTGAACCCACCCCCTATACACTCTGGACAGTAGACCTGTTGAACCCACCCCCTATAGACTCTGGACAGTAGACCTGTTGAACCCACCCCCTATAGATTCTGGACAGTAGACCTGTTGAACCCACCCCCTATAGACTCTGGACAGTAGACCTGTTGAACCCACCCCCTATAGACTCTGGACAGTAGACCTGTTGAACCCACCCCCCATAGACTCTGGACAGTAGACCTGTTGAACCCACCCCCTATAGACTCTGGACAGTAGACCTGTTGAACCCACCCCTATAGACTCTGTACAGTAGACCTGTTGAACCCACCCCCTATACACTCTGGACAGTAGACCTGTTGAACCCACCCCCTATAGACTCTGGACAGTAGACCTGTTGAACCCACCCCCTATAGACTCTGGACAGTAGACCTGTTGAACCCACCCCCTATAGACTCAGGACAGTAGACCTGTTGAACCCACCCCCTATAGACTCTGTACAGTAGACCTGTTGAACCCACCCCCTATACACTCTGGACAGTAGACCTGTTGAACCCACCCCCTATAGACTCTGGACAGTAGACCTGTTGAACCCACCCCCTATAGACTCTGGACAGTAGACCTGTTGAACCCACCCCCTATAGTCTCTGGACAGTAGACCTGTTGAACCCACCCCCTATAGACTCTGGACAGTAGACCTGTTGAACCCACCCCCTATAGACTCTGGACAGTAGACCTGTTGAACCCACCCCCTATAGACTCAGGACAGTAGACCTGTTGAACCCACCCCCTATACACTCTGGACAGTAGACCTGTTGAACCCACCCCCTATAGACTCTGGACAGTAGACCTGTTGAACCCAACCCCTATAGACTCTGGACAGTAGACCTGTTGAACCCACCCCCTATAGACTCTGGACAGTAGACCTGTTGAACCCACCCCCTATAGACTCAGGACAGTGGACCTGTTGAACCCACCCCCTATAGACTCTGGACAGTAGACCTGTTGAACCCACCCCCTATAGACTCTGGACAGTAGACCTGTTGAACCCACCCCCTATAGTCTCTGGACAGTAGACCTGTTGAACCCACCCCCTATAGACTCTGGACAGTAGACCTGTTGAACCCACCCCCTATAGACTCTGTACAGTAGACCTGTTGAACCCACCCCCTATAGACTCTGGACAGTAGACCTGTTGAACCCACCCCCTATAGACTCTGTACAGTAGACCTGTTGAACCCACCCCCTATACACTCTGGACAGTAGACCTGTTGAACCCACCCCCTATAGACTCTGGACAGTAGACCTGTTGAACCCACCCCCTATAGTCTCTGGACAGTAGACCTGTTGAACCCACCCCCTATAGACTCTGGACAGTAGACCTGTTGAACCCACCCCCTATAGACTCTGGACAGTATACCTGTTGAACCCACCCCCTATAGACTCTGGACAGTAGACCTGTTGAACCCACCCCTATAGACTCTGGACCGTAGACCTGTTGAACCCACCCCCTATAGACTCTGGACAGTAGACCTGTTGAACCCACCCCCTATAGACTCTGTACAGTAGACCTGTTGAACCCACCCCCTATAGACTCAGGACAGTAGACCTGTTGAACCCACCCCCTATAGACTCTGGACAGTAGACCTGTTGAACCCACCCCCTATAGACTCTGGACAGTAGACCTGTTGAACCCACCCCCTATAGACTCTGGACAGTAGACCTGTTGAACCCACCCCCTATAGACTCTGGACAGTAGACCTGTTGAACCCACCCCCTATAGACTCTGGACAGTAGACCTGTTGAACCCACCCCCTATAGACTCTGTACAGTAGACCTGTTGAACCCACCCCCTATAGACTCTGTACAGTAGACCTGTTGAACCCACCCCTATAGACTCTGGACAGTAGACCTGTTGAACCCACCCCTATAGACTCTGTACAGTAGACCTGTTGAACCCACCCCCTATAGACTCAGGACAGTGGACCTGTTGAACCCACCCCCTATAGACTCTGGACAGTAGACCTGTTGAACCCACCCCCTATAGACTCTGGACAGTAGACCTGTTGAACCCACCCCCTATAGTCTCTGGACAGTAGACCTGTTGAACCCACCCCCTATAGACTCTGGACAGTGGACCTGTTGAACCCACCCCCTATAGACTCTGGACAGTAGACCTGTTGAACCCACCCCCTATAGACTCTGGACAGTAGACCTGTTGAACCCACCCCCTATAGACTCTGGACAGTAGACCTGTTGAACCCACCCCCTATAGACTCTGGACAGTAGACCTGTTGAACCCACCCCCTATAGACTCTGGACAGTAGACCTGTTGAACCCACCCCCTATAGTCTCTGGACAGTAGACCTGTTGAACCCACCCCCTATAGACTCTGTACAGTAGACCTGTTGAACCCACCCCCTATAGTCTCTGGACAGTAGACCTGTTGAACCCACCCCCTATAGACTCTGGACAGTGGACCTGTTGAACCCACCCCCTATAGACTCAGGACAGTGGACCTGTTGAACCCACCCCCTATAGACTCTGGACAGTAGACCTGTTGAACCCACCCCCTATAGACTCTGGACAGTAGACCTGTTGAACCCACCCCCTATAGACTCTGGACAGTAGACCTGTTGAACCCACCCCCTATAGTCTCTGGACAGTAGACCTGTTGAACCCACCCCCTATAGACTCTGGACAGTGGACCTGTTGAACCCACCCCCTATAGACTCAGGACAGTGGACCTGTTGAACCCACCCCCTATAGACTCTGGACAGTAGACCTGTTGAACCCACCCCCTATAGACTCTGGACAGTAGACCTGTTGAACCCACCCCCTATAGACTCTGGACAGTGGACCTGTTGAACCCACCCCCTATAGACTCTGGACAGTAGACCTGTTGAACCCACCCCCTATAGACTCTGGACAGTGGACCTGTTGAACCCACCCCCTATAGACTCAGGACAGTGGACCTGTTGAACCCACCCCCTATAGACTCTGGACAGTAGACCTGTTGAACCCACCCCCTATAGTCTCTGGACAGTAGACCTGTTGAACCCACCCCCTATAGACTCTGGACAGTAGACCTGTTGAACCCACCCCCTATAGACTCTGGACAGTAGACCTGTTGAACCCACCCCCTATAGTCTCTGGACAGTAGACCTGTTGAACCCACCCCCTATAGACTCAGGACAGTGGACCTGTTGAACCCAGGTCTACTGGGAGGAACATGAGAGGTATCATAAGTAGGAGGAGAGGTATCATGAGTAGGAGGAGAGGTATCATGAGTAGGAGGAGGGGTATCATGAGTAGGAGGAGAGGTATCATGAGTAGGAGGAGAGGTACCATGAGTAGGAGGAGAGGTATCATGAGTAAAAGGAGAGGTATCATTAGTAGGAGGAGAGGTATCATGAGTAGGAGGAGAGGTATCATGAGAGGTATCATGAGTAGGAGGAGAGGTACCATGAGTAGGAGGAGAGGTATCATGAGATGTATCATGAGAGGTATCATGAGTAGGAGGAGGGGTATCATGAGTAGGAGGAGGGGTATCATGAGATGTATCATGAGAGGTATCATGAGTAGGAGGAGGGGTATCATGAGTAGGAGGAGGGGTATCATGAGATGTATCATGAGAGGTATCATGAGTAGGAGGAGGGGTACCATGAGTAGGAGGAGAGGTATCATGAGATGTATCATGAGAGGTATCATGAGTAAAAGGAGAGGTATCATGAGTAGGAGGAGAGGTATCATGAGTAGGAGAAGGGGTATCATGAGTAGGAGGAGAGGTATCATGAGATGTATCATGAGAGGTATCATGAGTAGGAGGAGAGGTACCATGAGTAGGAGGACAGGTATCATGAGTATGAGGAGAGGTATCATGAGTATGAGGAGAGGTATCATGAGTAGGAGGAGAGGTATCATGAGTAGGAGGAGAGGTACCATGAGTAGGAGGACAGGTATCATGAGTATGAGGAGAGGTATCATGAGTATGAGGAGAGGTATCATGAGTAGGAGGAGGGGTATCAAGAGTAGGAGGAGAGGTATCATGAGTAGGAGGAGAGGTATCATGAGTAGGAGGAGAGGTATCACGTTGACACGGATATTAATGTATTTATGTGTGATCAGCCTCTTCAATTGATGTAGTGACAGACATCATACATTGACATTAACTTAATTTGAATCTGTGGATTTATAAAGCTTCAATGCTGATCATTGAGAATTTTCAAATCTCCAAATCAAAACGACTTGAATGTTATCTCGACATTTAAATGAAGCTTTAGGGCCAGTAATGCTCAGTATTAAATTATGAAATGATTTGGAAATTAAATAAGTATACAGTTGATTTGGGAGCATTGTTTTTGTTGATTATTTGTACTCAATAGATGACAGGAAACAAAAATCGAAACCAAAACCCTAACCCTTTTTATGTTTAACCTTTTATACGACTTAAAATGACACGTAAATAGCAGAACATTCTCGATAGAAAAATACAGTTTCTTTGCCTGTTGAATATTCATAAGTTGAGCACCATGTGGCTCCGCCTCCTGGCAGACAGCTCGGGTGATTGTCTTCTGTTAGCGTGAGCTGTCTGTCTATGGTGCTGAAGATACCACAGAAAGGGGCTTCTTAAAGTCACTCACAAATTCTCTACTATTTGTATTACATTTGGGATTATGATTTTTTTGGGGGGGGAGGTCAAAGAAGAAAGAAACCAAATGACGTAGGATTACAATTATTTTCAAAAAAAAGAAGGAATTATCCAATGTCAACTTGAACAGAATGACTTCTGCTGTCGCAGCGTGAGGAGAGAACACAATAGGCTACATTCAGGTGGGTACAGTTTCTTTACTGGTCTCCGTAGGATAGATAGTTTTAGTATTATCAGTCACTAATCCACAGGTTGACAGTAGTGGTCTCCACACCACAGATCAGATCTGTTAACAGTAGTGGTCTCCACACCACAGATCAGATCTGTTAACAGTAGTGGTCTCCACACCACAGATCAGATCTGTTAACAGCAGTGGTCTCCACACCACAGATCAGATCTGTTAACAGCAGTGGTCTCCACACCACAGATCAGATCTGTTAACAGTAGTGGTCTCCACACCACAGATCAGATCTGTTAACAGCAGTGGTCTCCAAACCACAGATCAGATCTGTTAACAGTAGTGGTCTCCACACAACAGATCAGATCTGTTAACAGTAGTGGTCTCCACAACACAGATCAGATCTGGTAACAGTAGTGGTCTCCACACCACAGATCAGATCTGTTAACAGTAGTGGTCTCCACACCACAGATCAGATCTGTTAACAGCAGTGGTCTCCACACCACAGATCAGATCTGTTAACAGTAGTGGTCTCCACACCACAGATCAGATCTGTTAACAGTAGTGGTCTCCACACCACAGATCAGATCTGTTAACAGTAGTGGTCTCCACACCACAGATCAGGTCTGTTAACAGTAGTGGTCTCCACACCACAGATCAGATCTGTTAACAGTAGTGGTCTCCACACCACAGATCAGGTACATGTGTGAAGCATGTTGGTGGCAGCATCATGTTGTGGAGGTGCTTTGCTGCAGGAGGGACTGGTGCACATCACACAATAGATGGCATCATGACGTAGGAAAATGATGTGGATATATTGAAGCAACATCTCAAGACATCAGTCAGGAAGTTAAAGCTTGGTCGCAAATGGGTCTTCCAAATGGACAATGACAAAAAGGGACCCCTTTTTTTACATCTGCAGTTGTTACAAAGTGCATGACAGATACCCAGCCTTAAAGAGCAGGACATGCCGAGGCACAGTGACTACCTGGTTGAGCTCAATCAGTAGCACACCAGATAACTAAAACTGGCCCTAGCCCCATAAGATAATGCAGCATAAGTACTGGGGACTGAGACAGAGAGGTTGGGAGACACTGTGGCACTGTTCAAATCAAATCAAATTCGTCACATACACACATGGTTAGCAGATGTTAATGCGAGTGTAGCGAAATGCTTGTGCTTCTAGTTCCGACAATGCAGTAATAACCAACGAGTAATCTAACCTAACAATTCCACAACTAGTACCTTATACACACAAGTGTAAAGGGATAAAGAATATGTACATAAAGATATATGAATGAGTGATGGTACAGAACGGCATAGGCAAGATGCAGTAGATGGTATAGAGTACGGTATATACATATGAGATGAGTACTGTAGGGTATGTAAACATAAAAGTGGCATAGTTTAAAGTGTCTAGTGATACATGTATTACATAAAGATGGCAAGATGCAGTAGATGGTATAGAGTACAGTATATACATATGAGATGAGTAATGTAGGGTATGTAAACATTATATAAAGTGGCATTGTTTAAAGTGGCTAGTGATAAATTGATTACATCCATTTTTCCATTATTAAAGTGGCTGGAGTTGAGTCAGTATGTTGGCAGCAGCCACTAAATGTTAGTGATGTCTGTTTAACAGTCTGATGGCCTTGAGATAGAAGCTGTTTTTCAGTCTCTCGGTCCCTGCTTTGATGCACCTGTACTGACTTCGCCTTCTGGATGATAGCGGGGTGAACAGGCAGTGGCTTGGGTGGTTGTTGTCCTTGATGATCTTTATGGCCTTCCTGTGACATCGGGTGGTGTAGGTGTCCTGGAGGGCAGGTAGTTTGCCCCAACGGACAGGGCCAACCAGGAAGGAGCTTACCCAACCACTCTGAGCACAGTCGCCCTAGATCTGATATAGAAAAAACATTAAACATTAAATGAGTTTTAGCTGTAGCAGCAAATGACACTGACACGGTCATAATACTAGTGGTAGAGCTGATGGCAGAGCTGGATGTCCCATCCACCCGCTTCAGGATATCTTTCTCCCTGTGGTGCTTGGCCAAGAGCTCATGGGCACTGTCCATCGGTGGTCAGCACAGGGAGAAGCCGTAAGAGGCAGAGGTGTGCTTGGCAGATCTGAAAGAGGGGTACAATCAGTGGCGATTTTAGCAGGGAAATCTCGGGGGGGGGGGGGCAAAAAAAAAGATTAGGGGATGCATGACAGCTAAGCCACTACACAACACTAAACAATACATAAATTGCACTATAACGGTGACAAACGGTGCCTACAAACTGTGAGGGCCTACATAAAGCTGTCCCAACAGCAGAGTCCCAACAGCAGTCCCAACACCTTACCACTGCTACACCTGGTTATCAGAGGAGCCTTGTCTGGCAGCCGAAACAGTTAATTCAGCCTCATTTACTGCCTTTTAATAAAACATAGCTGATATGGCTGACTTAAACAATTGTGGTTTCTACTGACAATTGAGATGTACAAACTATGGCATAAGGGAACGACGAGCGGAGAAGAGGCAATCCGTAATTTCGATTAAGACATTAATGAGCAATCTAGGACGGACGTAGTCAATATAATTATTTGTTCAGTACTTTTGAAATGTACAGACAGAATTCAGAACATGGGCCGTTCTTACTGTGTTCTCCCTGTACACCAAGTGCATCAGCTACCCCATTCATATACGCTTCAGCACCTCTTGACAATAGTATCTTCAGACTGGGGGAGTTTTATTAAGACCCCCGATGCTAATCTAAACATTAACATGCATTGCTTGCGGTATGTTTTTGTAAATATAAGAAATGTATCTTTCATATCAGTGAGACATAAGGTTAACAATTACTACACACCTTTATAGAGTTCCCACACAGCCCTATCTCCATGTTACACTGCTTGTTTACAGAAGACAGACGGAAGACATAGGCGGCCAGCTGTGCTAATTAGCCATCTACCAATTTTATATACAGTGGGGCAAAAAAGTATTTAGTCAGCCACCAATTGTGCAAGTTCCCCCACTTAAAAAGATGAGAGAGGCCTGTAATTTTCATCATAGGTACACTTCAACTATGACAGACAAAATGAGGGGAAAAAATTCCAGAAAATCACATTGTAGGATTTTTAATGAATTTATTTGCAAATTATGGTGGAAAATAAGTATTTGGTCACCTACAAACAAGCAAGATTTCTGGCTCTCAGAGACCTGTAACTTATTCTTTAAGAGGCTCCTCTGTCCTCCACTCGTTACCTGTATTAATGGCACCTGTTTGAACTTGTTATCAGTATAAAAGACACCTGTCCACAACCTCAAACAGTCACACTCCAAACTCCACTATAGCCAAGACCAAAGAGCTGTCAAAGGACACCAGAAACAAAATTGTAGACCTGCACCAGGCTGGGAAGACTGAATCTGCAATAGGTAGGCAGCTTGGTTTGAAGAAATCAACTGTGGGAGCAATTATTAGGAAATGGAAGACATACAAGACCACTGATAATCTCCCTCGATCTGGGGCTCCACGCAAGATCTCACCCCGTGGGGTCAAAATGATCACAAGAACAGTGAGCAAAAATCCCAGAACCACACGGGGGGACCTAGTGAATGACCTGCAGAGTGCTGGGACTAAAGTAACAAAGCCTACCATCAGTAACACACTACGCCGCCAGGGACTCAAATCCTGCAGTGCCAGACATGTCCCCCTGCTTAAGCCAGTACATGTCCAGGCCCGTCTGAAGTTTGCTAGAGAGCATTTGGATGATCCAGAAGAAGATTGGGAGAATGTCAGATGAAACCAAAATATAACTTTTTGGTAAAAACTCAACTCGTCGTGTTTGGAGGACAAAGAATGCTGAGTTGCATCCAAAGAACACCATACCTACTGTGAAGCATGGGGGTGGAAACATCATGCTTTGGGGCTGTTTTTCTGCAAAGGGACCAGGACGACTGATCCGTGTAAAGGACAGAATGAATGGGGCCATGTATTGTGAGATTTTGAGTGAAAACCTCCTTCCATCAGCAAGGGCATTGAAGATGAAACGTGGCTGGGTCTTTCAGCATGACAATGATCCCAAACACACCGCCCGGGCAACGAAGGAGTGGCTTCGTAAGAAGCATTTCAAGGTCCTGGAGTGGCCTAGCCAGTCTCCAGATCTCAACCCCATAGAAAATCTTTGGAGGGAGTTGAAAGTCCTTGTTGCCCAGCAACAGCCCCAAAACATCACTGCTCTAGAGGAGATCTGCATGGAGGAATGGGCCAAAATACCAGCAACAGTGTGTGAAAACCTTGTGAAGACTTACAGAAAACGTTTGACCTCTGTCATTGCCAACAAAGGGTATATAACAAAGTATTGAGATAAACTTTTGTTATTGACCAAATACTTATTTTCCACCATAATTTGCAAATAAATTCATTAAAAATCCTACAATGTGATTTTCTGGATTTTTTCCCCTCATTTTGTCTGTCATAGTTGAAGTGTACCTATGATGAAAATTACAGGCCTCTCTCACCTTTTTAAGTGGGGGAACTTGCACAATTGGTGGCTGACTAAATACTTTTTTGCCCCACTGTATACTCTAAAATATATGTAAATAAACCATAGATGTCTACATTACAGTTTTCTTGGAAAGCTGTGATTGCTATTATATGATACAATATTAGTACTTGTTGCATTTACAACTTGTATAAGTCCTATGATCAGCTGATGTCAGCCAGTGTCTGGCTGGAGACTGACTGTATTGTTTGAATGGAATGTTGGCATATTGGCAGTTAATTTAAAATATTTATGGAATCATTCCTCTAAAACTGTCTGTCTGGCTAGCTAACAAACAGTGCAGATAAATTCAGCGCAGATACATTTTTCTCTATTTCTCTCCAGAATGTTCCAGATGGACTCCACATTTAATCAGCTGTTCTCTAGTTCTCTCCAGAATGTTCCAGATGGACTCCACATTTAATCCGTTGTTCTCTAGTTCTCTCCAGAATGTTTCAGATGGACTCCACATTTAATCAGCTGTTCTCTAGTTCTCTCCAGAATGTTTCAGATGGACTCCACATTTAATCCGTTGTTCTCTAGTTCTCTCCAGAATGTTTCAGATGGACTCCACATTTAATCAGCTGTTCTCTAGTTCTCTCCAGAATGTTTCAGATGGACTCCACATTTAATCAGCTGTTCTCTAGTTCTCTCCAGAATGTTTCAGATGGACTCCACATTTAATCAGCTGTTCTCTAGTTCTCTCCAGAATGTTTCAGATGGACTCCACATTTAATCCGTTGTTCTCTAGTTCTCTCCAGAATGTTTCAGATGGACTCCACATTTAATCCGTTGTTCTGTAGTTCTCTCCAGAATGTTCCAGATGGACTCCACATTTAATCCGTTGTTCTCTAGTTCTCTCCAGAATGTTTCAGATGGACTCCACATTTAATCCGTTGTTCTCTAGTTCTCTCCAGAATGTTTCAGATGGACTCCACATTTAATCAGCTGTTCTCTAGTTCTCTCCAGAATGTTTCAGATGGACTCCACATTTAATACGTTGTTCTCTAGTTCTCTCCAGAATGTTTCAGATGGACTCCACATTTAATCAGCTGTTCTCTAGTTCTCTCCAGAATGTTCCAGATGGACTCCACATTTAATCCGTTGTTCTCTAGTTCTCTCCAGAATGTTTCAGATGGACTCCACATTTAATCAGTTGTTCTGTAGTTCTCTCCAGAATGTTTCAGATGGACTCCACAGTTAACCCGTTGTTCTCTAGTTCTCTCCAGAATGTTCCAGATGGACTCCACATTTAACCAGCTGTTCTCTAGTTCTCTTTAGAATGTTTCAGATGGACTCCACATTTAACCAGCTGTTCTCTAGTTCTCTCCAGAATGTTCCAGATGGACTCCACATTTAACCAGCTGTTCTCTAGTTCTCTCCATAATGTTTCAGATGGACTCCACATTTAATCATTGGATGGGTCTCCAATTGATCGGATTCCCGCCCATACAAACCTTGGCATTTGGTTTGACAAAGACTTCATGTATAAAAATGGATCTTGCCTCTCCCTAAATAGCAGGAAATAGATTGTACAGTCAACCTTCCTGCCAGTTCATGACTATGGTGACACCATTTTATCGGAATGCAGCAGCCACTACTCTTAAACCTCTGGATGCTGTCTAATATAGCGCCCTTGGCTCTATCTCTGATGACAGATTTAATACTCATCACTGCATCCTGTATCAAAAGGTCGGATGGTCCTCATTAAAGTCCCGTAGGTCACTTCATTACTCCCTTTTTGTTTAGAAATGTCTACTACACAAGCTTTCAACACACCTTCACTTTGTTGTTAAAGTATAAAGACATGATTTACACAACACGTTCACAGGGTTGGTTAACTCTTGAGATTCCTAAGGTCTCCACTGAATTGGGTAGACCCTCATTTAGTTTTGAAGCGGCCCACTGCTGGGTCAATCTGTAGATCTGGTTAAAATGGGCTATTCCGGTGTCGTCCAGGCAGTTTAGATTGAAGACCTGGTAGCTGAGAGATGGACTGTTCCGGTGTCAATCAGGCAGTTTAGGGTATTGATTAAAGACCTGGTAGCTGAGAGATGGGCTGTTCCGGTGTCAATCAGGCAGTTTAGGGTATTGATTAAAGACCTGGTAGCTGAGAGATGGGCTGTTCCGGTGTCATTCAGGTAGTTTAGGGTATTGATTGAAGACCTGGTAGCTGAGAGATGGGCTGTTCCGGTGTCAATCAGGCAGTTTAGGGTATTGATTAAAGACCTGGTAGCTGAGAGATGGGCTGTTCCGGTGTCAATCAGGCAGTTTAGGGTATTGATTAAAGACCTGGTAGCTGAGAGATTGGCTGTTCCGGTGTCAATCAGGCAGTTTAGGGTATTGATTAAAGACCTGGTAGCTGAGAGATGGGCTGTTCCGGTGTCATTCAGGCAGGTTAGGGTATTGATTAAAGACCTGGTAGCTGAGAGATGGGCTGTTCCGGTGTCATTCAGGTAGTTTAGGGTATTGATTGAAGACCTGGTAGCTGAGAGGCGTAGATGATATCTGTGACTGTATTTGAGATGTTTGTGTATTTTTACTGTTGCTTGTAAAAGAGATCTTGGTATGAATGGGATTCCCTGTCAAAGGTCAAATAAACTGATAATGGTACGCTGTGATGCAGACACGACCACAAGCCTCACCAAACTCTGTTTCAGGTGAGACTGACTTTATGACCAAAATTATCCCATTTACACTTCGTAGTACGTTTTGAAAGTAGAATGAATGTATCTGACTCATGTAGATGTCACATAGCCTGTTTTATACATGACAAGTTTTTTTTTTTAGGGTTCAGCTGCTCTAATTTATAAATCTCAAAATGGATTTAGCAACTGCTGATTGCCTCTTAAAGGTGAGGCCCTTCACATAGGATGTCTCCAAATGGTACCCTATTCCCTATATAGTGCACTAATTTTGACCCGTAGGGCTCTGGTCAAGGGTAGGGCACTGTATAGTGTAATAAATGGGATGCCATTTGGGACCTTTCAAATGACTAGAAATATCCACTTCACCCCTACTACATGTTGTTTACAGTGGGGCTGCTCACGTAGTCTCTACTGAACTACAATGGTTCTATTTCTATGGACGTGACCTGCAGACGTGAGGAAACAAGGCCTCACATACAGCAGCCTACCCACAAGGCCTCACATACAGCAGCCTACCCACAGTTCCTCACATACAGCAGCCTACCCACAGTTCTACCCACAGGGTTTACCCACAAGGCCTCACATACAGCAGCCTACCCACAAGGCCTCACATACAGCAGCCTACCCACAGTTCCTCACATACAGCAGCCTACCCACAGTTCTACCCACAGGGTTTACCCACAAGGCCTCACATACAGCAGCCTACCCACAAGGCCTCACATACAGCAGCCTACCCACAGTTCTACCCACAGGGTTTACCCACAAGGCCTCACATACAGCAGCCTACCCACACGGCCTCACATACAGCAGCCTACCCACAGTTCCTCACATACAGCAGCCTACCCACAAGGCCTCACATACAGCAGCCTACCCACAAGGCCTCACATACAGCAGCCTACCCACAAGGCCTCACATACAGCAGCCTACCCACAAGGCCTCACATACAACAGCCTACCCACAGTTCCTCACATACAGCAGCCTACCCATAGTCAGACACGCTGCTTGTCCTTGATATTTTACTGTATAGTCAGACACGCTGCTTGTCCTTGATATTTTACTGTATAGTCAGACACGCTACTTGTCCTTGATATTTTACTGTATAGTCAGACATGCTGCTTGTCCTTGATATTTTACTGTATAGTCAGACACGCTGCTTGTCCTTGATATTTTACTGTATAGTCAGACACGCTGCTTGTCCTTGATATTTTACTGTATAGTCAGACACGCTGCTTGTCCTTGATATTTTGGAACCATTCACAGACATACGAGATAAAGACCTAGCTGTCCGTTACTTTCAGATGCAGGGTTAGGATTTCAAAATTCGTGGTTACTTTCATCCAGGTCGGTCCAGAAATCCTGGTTGGAAGATGCCTATGCAGGGTACACATTATTAAGGGCCTATATCCTGATCACTGATTGGCTAACCTCTGACCTCTACAGTGTTTTGTTCAGAGGCTGGAGTTCCCTGGTCAGCAAGGCCTGAGAAGTCAGCATGGCAAAGATCTGCACAGACCAGTCCTACCCGGCAACGACCAGGCAACAGCCGCGTCTCGGCACGCCCGATGGTGACCTGGACTCCATCGAGAACGGAACCTCCAGGTGAGAAGTCAAGACTCCATTGCTTATTGTTTGGCATTGACAATGAGTAACACGGAATTGGCATGATAGCACAAACAGATTGGCATTCAGGCTAGGAACATACAGGCTGTCTGAATCCAGTGATCTAGCAACATTCAGGCTAGGAACATACAGGCTGTCTCAATCCAGTGATCTAGCAACATTCAGGCTAGGAACATACAGGCTGTCTCAATCCAATGCCAGCTGCATGTTGTCTAGCTGCCATAAAAAGCAGTGTCCTTGTGGATTAACACAGCCACATTGTGTTCAGTAGTTAACTTCTCTCTCTCTCTCTCAGGGCCAACTCAGAGTGTGAGGACACGTTGTCAGAGGTTCAGGGTGCTGTCTCTGTGTTAACCAGCAGACACACAGAGTCTCACAGAGATTCCTTTACAGGGTCAGGAGCCCTGGCCAGGTATCCCCCACCTCACAGCATTGCACCATCCTACCCATATCATTCAGTCATTCATGTTCATTCAGTGTTTCACATGTCCATCATCGCTTGTTGCTTGTCCATCATCACTTGTTGCTTGTCCATCATCACTTGTCCATCATCACTTGTCGCTTGTCCATCATCACTTGTCCATCATCACTTGTCGCTTGTCCATCATCACTTGTCCATCATTACTTGTCGCTTGTCCATCATCACTTGTCCATCATCACTTGTCGCTTGTCCATCATCACTTGTCGCTTGTCCATCATCACTTGTCCATCATCACTTGTCGATCATCACTTGTTGCTTGTCACTTGTCCATTGTCATTTTCAAATCATGCAAAGTCATCCTCTCTTGATTATCTTGGTCACAAACTCAGCAGCCATAATATAACCCAGTCCACACAACCTGGCAGCCATAATATAACCCAGTCCACACAACCTGGCAGCCATAATATAACCCAGTCCACACAACCTGGCAGCCATAATATAACCCAGTCCATACAACCTGGCAGCCATAATATAACCCAGTCCACACAACCTGGCAGCCATAATATAACCCAGTCCACACAACCTGGCAGCCATAATATAACCCAGTCCACACTACCTGGCAGCCATAATATAACCCAGTCCACACAACCTGGCAGCCATAATATAACCCAGTCCACACAACCTGGCAGCCATAATATAACCCAGTCCATACAACCTGGCAGCCATAATATAACCCAGTCCACACAACCTGGCAGCCATAATATAACCCAGTCCACACAACCTGGCAGCCATAATATAACCCAGTCCATTAACCTGGCAGCCATAATATAACCCAGTCAACACAACCTGGCAGCCATAATATAACCCAGTCCACACAACCTGGCAGCCATAATATAACCCAGTCCACACATACAGTGGGGCATCCCAAACGGCACCCTATTCCTTACATAGTGCACTACCTTTGACCAGAGTGCTATGGGGCCTTTGTCAAAGGTAGTGCACTATATAGGGAATAGGGTGCCATTTGAGATGGAGCCAGAAACCAGACAGAGAGTGTGTTGTTTTCTCTGATCGTCTAGGCTCTCTCACTTCCTGTTTATGCTGCGGACCTGGGCCTCTAACAAGATGCACCACGAGGTGGAGAGACCGGACTCCTTCCTGGAGCGCTTCAGGGGCCCTGAGCTCAAAGAGGCCTCCAGCAGAGAGAGCAACGCACAGTCACTAGGATACCCCGACAGAGTCCGCAAGAGGAAGTAAGTCTGGACTAGAGATGGGGATGGTCAACTGGGGTTGCAAAATTTCCTGAATGTTTTCAAAATTCACTGATTTTTTTTGCAGAAATCCCGATTGGAGGAATTCTGGATTTCCTGCTTATTCTGGGAAATTCACAGAATTTTGCCACTCTATGCTCAATGAAATACGTTGTCTAGAAAAGTGAACACTAACAAAAGACTGGACAGGTCTCTCTTCTATCAAAAGAGATGTTCTGATCTCAACGGGTCTAACCTGTATAAAAAACGGTTCAATGAAAACAAATCCTAAAAGTTCTAACTTGGAATATCCTTTCAGAGACCTGTGATTTAATATCTTAACTTCAAACGACTTTAATAGACCTGTGATTTAATATAGCAACTTCAGATGGCTTTAATAGACCTGTGATTTTTGGGTCTTAAGATGACCCAGAAACATTCTAATACATCATCTGAGCATACTGGATTAAATTATGCTCAATTTGGATTAAATGATGCTAAATTTGAGCCATAAGGAGGTAAATAGTGGTCCCACCTCAAGCCAAATCAGTACCACAATTAACCCTGCCAACCTGTCCCTGTCTTTCCCTCTCAAGCCAAGTCAGCCAGTGGCCTCTCGCTATGTACAATATGAACAACTGCAACAGCACAGATGAGTAAGTGGAACTAGAAGATGAGTAAGTGGAACTAGAAGATGAGTAAGTGGAACTAGAAGATGAGTAAGTGGAACTAGAAGATGAGTAAGTGGAACTAGAAGATGAGTAAGTGGAACTAGAAGATGAGTAAGTGGAACTAGAAGATGAGTAAGTGGAACTAGACTAGAAGTAGCTCTATAGAGAGAAAGTAGAAAGTAGCCTCCGATACTAGTTTATACTGGACACTGGAATTCTTGGAGGTCAGATTATTTTTTTTTACCTCAGTTTCAACATACTCTCCTGCAACCCGCCTCACCCAATGTGGTATGGGTGAGGCGGGTGTGGTATGGGTGAGGCGGGTGTGGTATGGGTGAGGCGGGTGTGGTATGGGTGAGGCGGGTGTGGTATGGGTGAGGCGGGTGTGGTATGGGTGAGGGCACTGCGTTCATCCACCTCTGGCCTGCTCGCCTCCCTACCTCTGAGGAAGTACAGCTCCCGCTCAGCCCAGTCAAAACTGTTCGCTGCTCTGGCACCCCAATGGTGGAACAAACTCCCCCACGACGCCAGGTCAGCGGAATCAATCACCACCTTCCGGAGACACCTGAAACCCCACCTCTTTAAGGAATACCTAGGATAGGATAAAGTAATCCTTCTAACCCCCCCCCCCCCTTAGAGTTAGATGCACTATTGTAAAGTGGTTGTTCCACTGGACATCATAAGGTGAATGCACCAACTTGTAAGTCGCTCTGGATAAGAGCGTCTGCTAAATGACTTAAATGTAAATGTAATGTATGGATCTGCTATTTTCTAAACTTTAGAACCGGAACCCCCAACAGAAGCTAGCCAGCTAACTAGCTACTAGCTAATAGTCAGTTAGCCACTGCTAGCGGTCATCAGCTATCCTTAGCCCGGTCAACTCCTGCCAGTCTGTACAGCGTGTTTCAACCCAGAGCATACTGGACTGCTCTTTCTCCATCTCCGGTTCCCTACCGCTCTGAACCTTTTCACCTGGATCATCGCAGCTGGCTAGCTGCTATCCGAGTGGCTACCTCCTGGTTAACGTCTCTGTCCAGAAGCAAGCACCAGTGGCCTGGAACTAGCCTCGTGCTTGGCCCAGCCCCCGGCTAGCTGAAGAGGTCCATCAGTCACTCCTTGGGCTACAATACATATTTTGCCAGAGTTACACATGGAATAAACAAACGTACAGTCAATAACACAATAGAAAAATCTATATACAGTGTGTGCAAATTATGTAAGATTAGGGAGGTAAGGCAATAAATAGCCCGTAGTGGCGAAGTAAATTACAATTTAGCAATTAAATACTGGAGTGATAGATGTGCAGAAGATGAATGTGCAAGTAGAGATACTGGGGTGCAGAGGAGCAAAAAATTTATAATTAACAATATGGGGATGAGGTAGTTGGATGGGCTATTTACAGATGTGCTATGTACTGGTGGAGTGATCTGTGAGCTGCTCTGACAGCTGGTGCTTAAAGTTAGTGAGGGAGATATGAGTCTCCAGCTTCAGTGATTTTTGCAATTTGTTCCAGTCATTGGCAGCAGAGAACTGTAAGGAAAGGCGGCCAAATAGCTGTTTGCATTGGGGGTGACCAGTGAAATATACCTGCTGGAACGCGTACCTTTCCTCCCTAATCTTACCTCATTTGCACACACTGTATATAGATTTTTCTATTGTGTTATTGACTGCACGTTTTGTTTATTCCATGTGTAACTCTGTGTTGTTGTTTGTGTCACACTGCTTTGCTTTAATTTTGGCCAGGTCGCAGTTGTAAATGAGAACTTGTTCTCAACTGGCCTACCTGGTTAAATGAAGGTGAAATATATATATATTTTTTAAAGCCATTTTGCCACAACTTTGGAAGTATGCTTGGGGTCATTGTCCATTTGGAAGACCCATTTGCGACCAAGCTTTAACTTCCTGACTGATGTTGTTTCAATATATACGCATAATTTTCCTTTCTCATCATGCCATCTATTTTGTGAAGTGCACCAGACCCTCCTGCAGCAAAGCACCCCCACAACATGATGCTGCCACCCCCGTGCTTCACGGTTGGGATGGTGTTCTTCGGCTTGCAAGCCTCCTCCTTTTTCCTCCAAACATAAGGATCGTCATCATGGCCAAACAGCTCTATTTTTGTTTCATCAGACCAGAGAACGTTTCTCCAAAAAGTACGATCTTTGTCCCCATGTGCAGTTGCAAACCATAGTCTGGCTGTTTTATGGTGGTTTTGGAGCAGTGGCTTCTTCCTTGCTGAGCGGCCTTTCAGGTTATGTCGATATAGGACTCGTTTTAATGTGGATGTAAATACTTTTGTACCCGTTTCCTCCAGCATCTTCACAGGGTCCTTTGCTGTTGTTCTGGGATTGATTTGCACTTTTTTCACCAAAGTACGTTTATCTCTAGCAGACAGAATGCATCTCCTTCCTGAGCGGTATGACGGCTGCGTGGTCCCATGGTGTTTATACTTGCGTACTATTGTTTGTACAGATGAACGTGGTACCTTCAGGCGTTTGGAAATTGCTCCCAAGGATGAACCAGACTTGTGGAGGTCTAAAAAAACATTTCTGAGGTCTTGGCTGATTTCTTTTGATTTTCCCATGATGTCCAACAAAGAGGCACTGAGTTTGAAGGTAGGCCTTGAAATACATCCACAGGTACACCTCCAATTGACTCAAGTTATGTCAATTAGCCTATCAGAAGCTTCTAAAGCCATGACATCATTTTCTCGAATTTTCCAAGCTGTTTAAAGGCACAGTCAACTTAGTGCATGTAAACTTCTGACCCACTGGAATTGTGATACAGTGAATTATACGTGAAATAATCTGTCTGTAAACAATTGTTGGAAAAATGCCTTGTGTCATGCAAAAAGTAGATGTCCTAACCGACTTGCATAAGCACTCGGGGCTCCAAAATGGCGGAGCGGTCTAAGGCACTGCATCTCAGTGCTAGAAGTGTCACTACAGACCCTGGTTTGATTCCAGGCTGTATCACAACCGGCCGTGATTGGGAGTCCCATAGGGCGGCGCACACAATTGGCCCAGTGTCATCCGGGTTTGGCCAGTTTAGGCCATCATTGTACAATAATTAAAAAATATATATGTATGACTATGGATCGTAAGATCCTCTGCTATGTTAATAGTAGCCTTGGTATGTATTTGCTCCAGTTGGATTTTAGTATCATTGCAGCTATAGAATGATAAGACACCTTATTATTTGAGAGGTCCTGTTTAGGATTGTATGGATCACATATAGTATGGTAACTTGAAGAAATAGTAAACTATAAAGATATCCATATTTAGAATGCATTATTGAAAGTACTGATGGCGATTATACTGGTTATACTGTATCTGAAAAATATACATCTATGAATAGAAAGAAAAAAAAGAGGATTCAATTGAGAATAAAACTTCTACTCCTTATTCAACATTCAGTGAATGGTTGAACTATACTGTTTCACATTTATGTAAATATGAAGTTGACTTTAGACTCATGAGGAGTGAACTGCATGGTGAACATAAACAAGAGTGGTGCTGCCACCTGCTGGCTGTCGTATAACCTGCACTTCCATATTTCAACTGACCTACATGACCAAAATATACACTACATGACCAAAATATACATTACATGGCCAAAATATACACTATATGACCAAAATATACACTACATGACCAAAATATACATTACATGTACATTACATGACCAAAATATACATTACATGGCCAAAATATACACTATATGACCAAAAGATACATTACATGACCAAAATATACATTACATGTACATTACATGACCAAAATATACACTACATGACCAAAATATACACTACATGACCAAAATATACATTACATGACCAAAATATACACTACATGACCAAAATATACATTACATGACCAAAATATACACTACATGATCAAAATATACATTACATGTACATTACATAACCAAAATATACATTACATGACCAAAATATTCACTACATTACCAAAATATACACTACATGACCAAAATATACATTACATGACCAAAATATACACTACATGACCAAAATATACATTACATGACCAAAATATACACTACATGATCAAAATATACATTACATGACCAAAATATACATTACATGACCAAAATATACACTACATGATCAAAATATACATTACATATACATTACATGACCAAAATATACACTACATGACCAAAATATACACTACATGACCAAAATGTACATTACATGACCAAAATATACACTACATGATCAAAATATACATTACATGACCAAAATATACATTACATGTACATTACATGACCAAAATATACATTACATGACCAAAATATACACTACATATACAAAAGTACTGTATGTGGACACCCCTTCCAATGAGTTGATTTGGCTGACAGGTGCTTAAAATCAAGCACACAGCCATGCAATCTCCATAGACAAACATTGGCAGTAGAATGGCCTTACTGAAGAGCTCAGTGACTTTCAACATGGCACCGTCATAAGATGCCACCTTTCCAACAAGTCAGTTTGTCAAATTTTTGCCCCGCTAGAGCTGCACCAGTCAACTGTAAGTGCTGTTATTTTGAAGTGAAAACATCTAGGAGCAACAACGGCTCAGCCGCGAAGTGGTAAGCCACACAGGCTCACAGAACAGGACCGCCGAGTGCTGAAGCGTGTATCGCCTACAAATCATCTGTCCATCGGTTGCAACATACACTACCGAGTTCCAAACAACTGCCTCTGGAAGCAACGTCAGCACAAGAACTGTTCGTCGGGAGCTTCATGAAATGGGTTTCAATGGCCGAGCAGCCGCACACAAGCCTAAGATCAGCATGTGCAATGCCAAGCGTTGGCTGGAGTTGTGTAAAGCTCGCCGCCATTGGACTCTAGAGCAGTGGAAACGTGTTCTCTGGAGTGATGAATCATGCTTCACCATCTGGCAGTCTGACGGACGAATCTGGGTTTGGTGGATGCCAGGAGAACGTTACCTTCCCAAATGCATAGTGCCAACTGTAAAGTTTGGTGAAGGATGAATAATGGTCTGGGGCTGTTTTTCATGGGTCGGGCTCCTTAGTTCCAGTGAAGGGAAATCGTAACACTACAGCATACAATGACATTCTAGACAATTCTGTGCTTCTAACTTTGTGGCAATAGTTTGATATGATTTGGATTTATTAGGATCCCCATTAGCCGACACCAATGGCAACAGCTAGTCTTACTGTGGTCCGACACATAACGAAAAAGACATTAGAGACAAAATACTTTACAATTTACATGCATTTAAAAACATTAACATGTAGTATGTGTGTGTGTGTGTGTGAATGCATCTATCAATTACAGAAATACAGTGCATTCGGAAAGTATTCAGACCCCTTTCACACATTTTGTTACGTTACAGCCTTATTCTAAAATGGATTAATTGTTTTATTTTCTCATCAATCTACACACAATATGGGTCTGGGGGGGGTAACAACTCACGCCCTGTTGTAAATCAAACAGAGAAGATTCAGGTCTCCCTCTCTTCCAAATTCACCAAAGGATATGTGCTTTGTTTCAAAATACTTTTTCCCGCCGAAACTCTAACACGTTCTAAAGTGAACACTGGAACAATATTTCTAGCATAGAACGTGGGGGACGGTCAGAGGTGATCTAAAGAACACTAATGCCGTGTTGATTGTTATTTTGTGATGACATTAAAAAAATATATAAAATAAATACTGTAACTTGGAAATTTTACAACCTACATGTACGAAGTGTCCATCCTATGCGTTGTGCATGAAATATGAACAATTATGAAAGTGTTTTTGTGAAGAGAGGGATGTGATTTGACAAACTTTAAGAGAAATTTGTTTACATAAACTTTGCACAGTGACAAGTCACGCCCCTGAGTGAGGTCAGAGAATGTGTCAGCCCATTTGAACAAACTGTATAAAATGATGGGTCAAAAAATGAACATAACAAACCAGAGAGATGTAGAGCTGCAGCTTTACGTTTAAAGTGGTTTGAACTCTGAATCTCAACACGAGGTAGAGACGATAAACTCACCTCCCGGACAATCACTGGTACGGCTGATTAGCTGTCCTAAGTAAAGTATCTTCGAAAGTGAATTTAAGTGGGCCCATTCTACTACTCTGTTCAAACCATCGTATTACGCTCCTCTCATCACCCCACTGGGAACCATCAACGCAGCTGGCTAGCCTATCTTCAAACCATAGACACGGCTGGCTAGCCTATCTTCAAACCATCGACACGGCTGGCTAGCCTATCTTCAAACCATCGATACGGCTGGCTAGCCTATCTTCAAACCATCGACACGGCTGGCTAGCCTATCTTCAAACCATCGATACGGCTGGCTAGCCTATCTTCAAACCATCGATACGGCTGGCTAGCCTATCTTCAAACCATCGATACGGCTGGCTAGCCTATCTTCAAACCATCGATACGGCTGGCTAGCCTATCTTCAAACCATCGACACGGCTGGCTAGCCTATCTTCAAACCATCGATACGGCTGGCTAGTCTATCTTCAAAGAAGCATCTTCCAGAGCGAATTGTAGGAGAATCAACTCTGTAGTTGTGTTCAGGACGACGCAACAAGTCACTGATACCGGACAACTGCAGAGAAGAACAAAAGTAGAAGATTTGTTGGAACCAATTTTTGGGACAATCAGAGCCTTACAAGCGCGGCCGAGAAAAGGACCAACCCCCTTTCCAAGGCGGCCCGGTTCCGAGAGAGAAACACGGCGAACCAAGCCATTTACATTTACATTTTTACATTTAAGTCATTTAGCAGACGCTCTTATCCAGAGCGACTTACAAATTGAAAAGTTCATACATATTCATCCTGGTCCCCCCGTGGGGAATGAACCCACAACCCTGGCGTTGCAAGCGCCATGCTCTACCAACTGAGCCACACGGGACCATTTCTCATAAATACATTCATGACTTGTTACTCCAAGCGAGCCGCGGTTCGATTTTTGTCAGAGGGTCAGGAGGCCGGAAAAGAATGACTATATAATAATTTGTACACGGCATAGTCCATAAGGTAGTCTGCCCCAAGATGTGAAGGACAAGGAGGAGCTGCCGTAAGTATAAGAGTAACACGATGTGGGTGTCGGTAAGAACACACGCAGGAGAAAAGGGTAACCTTTGCACTACCAATTCCAGGGTTTTGGCACCATTGTGGCCATTGATTGTACAATGTCACAACACACATTAAAAAACAATGTGTTCATTGTAATGAACAGAACAGTATATGCAAGATGGTGGTAATTGTGTTACTTGATCATAATGAAATACTAGCCCTTTTGTGATGACTGTACATTCTGTGAGAAATATTTTTAAACGTTTGCTTAAAAATGAATCCAAAGTGATGTTTCAGGAAAGAGATTTGGATCATGGACCCGTCAGCAGACAGATACTACAGATGGCTCACCATCATAGCAGCACCATGTTTCTACAACCTGATGATGCTAGTCACCAGGTCTGTTCTCATACAGTACACTTCTTCATTTAAGCTCATATCTTTTTGTTGCTGAATGTTTGTCTTGTTTAATGTTGTATATTGGTTGTTGACTATTTGTCGTCCCACAGGGCATGTTTTAATGTTGTATATTGGTTGTTGACTATTTGTTGTCCCACAGGGCATGTTTTAATGTTGTTTATTCGTTGTTGACTATTTGTCGTCCCACAGGGCATGTTTTAATGTTGTTTATTGGTTGTTGACTATTTGTCGTCCCACAGGGCATGTTTTAATGTTGTTTATTGGTTGTTGACTATTTGTCGTCCCACAGGGCGTGTTTTAATGTTGAATATTGGTTGTTGACTATTTGTCGTCCCACAGGGCATGTTTTAATATTGTTTATTGGTTGTTGACTATTTGTCGTCCCACAGGGCATGTTTTAATGTTGTATATTGGTTGTTGACTATTTGTTGTCCCACAGGGCATGTTTTAATGTTGTTTATTGGTTGTTGACTATTTGTCGTCCCACAGGGCATGTTTTAATGTTGTTTATTGGTTGTTGACTAGTTGTCGTCCTACAGGGCATGTTTTAATGTTGTATATTGGTTGTTGACTATTTGTCGTCCCACAGGGCATGTTTTAATGTTGTTTATTGGTTGTTGACTAGTTGTCGTCCCACAGGGCATGTTTTAATGTTGTTTATTGGTTGTTGACTATTTGTCGTCCCACAGGGCATGTTTTAATGTTGTTTATTGGTTGTTGACTATTTGTCGTCCCACAGGGCATGTTTTAATGTTGTTTATTGGTTGTTGACTATTTGTCGTCCCACAGGGCATGTTTTAATGTTGTTTATTGGTTGTTGACTATTTGTCGTCCCACAGGGCATGTTTTAATGTTGTATATTGGTTGTTGACTATTTGTTGTCCCACAGGGCATGTTTTAATGAACTCCAGAGCACATACCTAACTCTGTGGATTGTCCTGGACTACACCTCAGACTTCATCTACTACACAGACACATTCGTCAGGTCTAGAACAGGTGAGGTTCTATGGTTCTTCAAATCAAACATTATAGAACAGGTGAGGTTCTATGGTTCTAATACTCAAACATTCTACAACAGGTAAGGTTCTACTACACAGACACATTCGTCAGGTCTAGAACAGGTGAGGTTCTATGGTTCTACTATGCAGACATTCTAGAACAGGTGAGGTTATATGGTTCTTCTACTCAGACATTCTAGAACAGGTGAGGTTCTATGGTTCTTCAAATCAAACATTATAGAACAGGTGAGGTCAAGGTTCTACTACTCAAACATTATAGAAATGTTGAGGTTCTATGGTTCTAATACTCAAACATTCTACAACAGGTAAGGTTCTACTACTCAGACACATTCTAGAACAGATGAGGTTCTACTACTCAGACACATTCTAGAACAGATGAGATTCTACTACTCAGACACATTCTAGAACAGATGAGATTCTACTACTCAGACACATTCTAGAACAGATGAGATTCTACTACTCAGACACATTCTAGAACAGGTGAGATTCTACTAATCAGACACATTCTAGAACAGATGAGATTCTACTACTCAGACACATTCTAGAACAGATGAGATTCTACTACTCAGACACATTGTAGAACAGATGAGATTCTACTACTCAGACACATTCTAGAACAGATGAGATTCTACTACTCAGACACATTGTAGAACAGATGAGATTCTACTACTCAGACACATTCTAGAACAGATGAGATTCTACTACTCAGACACATTGTAGAACAGATGAGATTCTACTACTCAGACACATTCTAGAACAGATTAGATTCTACTACTCAGACACATTGTAGAACAGATGAGATTCTACTAATCAGACACATTCTAGAACATATGAGGTTCTACTACTCAGACACATTCTAGAACAGATGAGATTCTACTAATCAGACACATTCTAGAACAGATGAGATTCTACTACTCAGACACATTCTAGAACAGATGAGATTCTACTACTCAGACACATTCTAGAACAGGTGAGATTCTACTAATCAGACACATTCTAGAACAGATGAGATTCTACTACTCAGACACATTCTAGAACAGATGAGATTCTACTACTCAGACACATTGTAGAACAGATGAGATTCTACTACTCAGACACATTCTAGAACAGATGAGATCTTACTATTCAGACACATTCTAGAACATATGAGGTTCTACTACTCAGACACATTCTAGAACATATGAGATTGTACTAATCAGACACATTCTAGAACAGGTGAGATTCTACTAATCAGACACATTCTAGAACAGATGAGATTCTACTACTCAGACACATTCTAGAACAGATGAGAATTTACTACTCAGACACATTCTAGAACAGATGAGCTTCTACTACTCAGACACAATGTAGAACAGATGAGATTCTACTAATCATCACATTCTAGAACATATGAGGTTCTACTACTCAGACACATTCTAGAACAGGTGAGATTCTACTAATCAGACAAATTCGAGAACAGGTGAGGTTCTACTACTCAGACACAATGTAGAACAGATGAGATTCTATTAATCATCACATTCTAGAACATATGAGGTTCTACTACTCAGACACATTCTAGAACAGGTGAGATTCTACTAATCAGACAAATTCGAGAACAGGTGAGGTTCTACTACTCAGACACATTGTAGAACAGATGAGATTCTACTAATCAGACACATTCTAGAACAGATGAGATTCTACTACTCAGACACATTCTAGAACAGATGAGGTTCTACTACTCAGACACATTCTAGAACAGATGAGATTCTACTATTCAGACACATTCTAGAACAGATGAGATTCTACTATTCAGACACATTCTAGAACAGATGAGATTCTACTAATCAGACACATTCTAGAACAGATGAGATTCTACTACTCAGACACATTCTAGAACAGATGAGATTCCATGGTTCTACTACTCAGACACATCGTCAGATTTAGAACAGGTGAGGTTCTGCTACTCAGACACATTGTAGAACAGATGAGATTCTACTACTCAGACACATTCTAGAACAGATGAGATTCTACTACTCAGACACATTGTAGAACAGATGAGATTCTACTACTCAGACACATTCTAGAACAGATGAGATTCTACTACTCAGACACATTCTAGAACAGATGAGATTCTTCTAATCAGACACATTGTAGAACAGATGAGATTCTACTAATCAGACACATTCTAGAACAGGTGAGATTCTACTACTCAGACACATTGTAGAACAGATGAGATTCTACTACTCAGACACATTCTAGAACAGGTGAGGTTCTACTACTCAGACACATCGTCAGATTTAGAACAGGTGAGGTTCTGCTACTCAGACACATTCTAGAACAGATGAGATTCCATGGTTCTACTACTCAGACACATTGTCAGATTTAGAACAGCTGAGGTTCTGCTACTCAGACACATTCTAGAACAGATGAGATTCCATGGTTCTACTACTCAGACACATCGTCAGATTTAGAACAGCTGAGGTTCTGCTACTCAGACTCACTCTAGAACAGGTGAGGTTCTACTACTCAGACACATCGTCAGATTTAGAACAGCTGAGGTTCTGCTACTCAGACTCACTCTAGAACATGTGAGGTTCTACTACTCAGACACATCGTCAGATTTAGAACAGCTGAGGTTCTGCTACTCAGACTCACTCTAGAACAGGTGAGGTTCTACTACTCAGACACATCGTCAGATTTAGAACAGCTGAGGTTCTGCTACTCAGACTCACTCTAGAACAGGTGAGGTTCTACTACTCAGACACATTGTCAGGTCTAGAACAGCTGAGGTTCTTCAACTGTATTTGATCAATTGTCAAGGAAGAGAGGCATGGCACTGAAATGTTATGGAATGTTTTATTTGTCACATGCTTGTAAACAACAGGTGTAGACTAACAGTACCTACTTACGGGCCCTTCCCAACAATACACAATAATAGAAACATAATAATATGAGGAATGAATACAAAATGAGTAACAACAACATGGCTATATACACAGGGTACCAGTACAGAGTCAATGTGCAGGGTATGAGGTAATAACATGGCTATATACACAGGATACCAGTACCGAGTCAATGTGCAGGGTATGAGGTAACAACATGGCTATATACACGGGGTACAAGTACAGAGTCAATGTGCAGGGTATGAGGTAATAACATGGCTATATACACGGGGTACCAGTACTGAGTCAATGTGCAGGGTATGAGGTAATAACATGGCTATATACACGGGGTACCAGTACTGAGTCAATGTGCAGGGTATGAGGTAATAACATGGCTATATACACGGGGTACCAGTACTGAGTCAATGTGCAGGGTATGAGGTAATAACATGGCTATATACACGGGGTACCAGTACAGAGTCAATGGGCAGGGGTATGAGGTAATAACATGGCTATATACACAGGGTACCAGTACTGAGTTGATGTACAGGGGTATGAGGTAATAACATGGCTATATACACGGGGTACCAGTACTGAGTCAATGTGCAGGGTATGAGGTAATAACATGGCTATATACACGGGGTACCAGTACAGAGTCAATGTGCAGGGTATGAGGTAATAACATGGCTATATACACGGGGTACCAGTACTGAGTCAATGTGCAGGGTATGAGGTAATAACATGGCTATATACACAGGTTACCAGTACCGAGTCAATGTGCAGGGTATGAGGAAATTGAGGTAAATACAGTATGTACATACAGTGCATTTAGAAAATATTCAGACCCCTTGACTTTTCCCACATTTTTTTTTACGTTACAGCCTTATTCTAAAATGGATAAAATAAGGTTTTCCCCTCATCAATCTACACACTACCCCATAATGAGAAAGCAAAAACAGGCTCGTAGAAATGTCTGCATATTTGGAAAAAAACGAAAACAGAAATTTACATAAGTATTACATAAGTATTACGTAAATTATGTATATGGTATGAGACTCAAAATTGAGCTCAGGTGCATTCGGTTTCCATTGATCATCCTTGACATGTTTCTACAACTTGCAGATAGCCCGGTTAGCCAGTGTGCGGGAGCACTGGTTGGTTGGGCCAATTGAGTTAGTATGTACATATGTACATGAATGTATAGTTAAAGTGACTGTGCATACAGTATATGATAAACAGAGAGTAGCAGCAACGTAAAAGAGGGGTTGGGTTGGGCACACTATGCAAATAGTCTGGGTAGCCATTTGATTGCCTGTTCAGGAGTCTTATGGCTTGGTGGTAAAAACTGTTGAGAAGCCTTTTTGTCCTAGACTTGGCACTCCGGTACCGCTTGCCATGCGGTAGTAGAGAGAACAGTCTATGACTGGGGTGGCTGGGCCTTCCTCTGACATCGCCTGGTGTAGAGGTCCTGGATGGCAGGCAGCTTAGCCCCAGTGATGTACTGGGCCGTACGCACAACCCTCTGAAGTGCCTTGCGGTTGAAGGCCGAGCAGTTGCCGTACCAGGCAGTGATGCAACCAGTCAGGATGCTCTCGATGTTGCAGCTGTAGAACCTTTTGAGGATCTCAGGACCCATGCCAAATCTTTTTAGTTTCCTGAGGGGGAATAGGCTTTGTCGTGTCCTCTTCACGACTGTCTTGATGTGTTTGAACCATTCTAGTTTGTTGGTGATGTGGACACCAAGGAACTTGAAGCTCTCAACCTGCTCCACTACAGCCCTGTCGATGAGAATGGGTGCGTACTCATTCCTCCTTTTCCTGTAGTCCACAATCATCTCCTTAGTCTTGGTTACGTTGAGGGATAGGTTGTTATTCTGGCACCACCCGGCCAGGTCTCTGCCCTCCTCCCTATAGGCTGTCTCGTCATTGTCGGTGATCAGGCCTACCACTGTTGTGTCGTCTGCAAACTTAATGATGGTGTTGGACAGGAGTACAGGAGGGGACTGAGCACACACCACTGGGGGGCTCCAGTGTTGAGGATCAGCGTGGCAGATGTGTTGCTACCAACCCTCACCACCTGGGTGCGGCCCACCAGGAAGTCCAGGATCCAGTTGCAAAGGGAGGTGTTTAGTTCCAGGATCCTTAGCTTAGTGATGAGCTTTGAGGGTACTATGGTGTTGAACGATGAGCTGTAGTCAATGAATAGCATTCTCACATAAGTGTTCCTTTTGTCCAGGTGGGAAAGGGCAGTGTGGAGTGCAATAGAGATTGCATCATCTGTGCATCTGTTTGGGCGGTATGCAAATTGGAGTGGGTCTAGGGTTTCTGGCATAATGGTGTTGATGTGAGCCATTACCAACCTTTCAAAGCACTTCATGGCTACGGACGTGAGTGCTACGGGTCTGTAGTAATTTAGGCAGGTTTAGGCAGGTAATTTAGGCAGGTTGCCTTTGTGTTCTTAGGCACAGGGACTATGGTGGTCTGCTTGAAACATGTTGGTATTACAGACTCAATCAGGGACATGTTGAAAATGTCAGTGAAGACACCTGCCAGTTGGTCACCACCTGCCCGGAGCACATGTCCTGGTAATCCGTCTGGCCCCGCAGCCTTGTGTATGTTGACCTGTTTAAAGGCCTTACTCACGCCGGCTATGGAGAGAGTGATCACACAGTCATCCGGAACAGCTGATTCTCTCATGCATGCCTCAATGTTGCTTGCCTCGAAGCGAGCATAGAAGTGATTTAGCTCGTCTGGTCGGCTCGTGTCACTGGGCAGCTCGCGGCTGTGCTTCCCTTTGTAGTCTGTAATAGTTTGCAAGCCCTGCCACATAAGACGAGCGTCGGAGCCGGTGTATTATGATTCAATCTTAGCCCAGTGTTGATGCTTTTCCTGTTTGATGGTTCATCGCAGGGCATAGCAGGATTTCTTGTAAGCTTCCAGGCTTCCAGCTTCCAGAGTCCCGCACTTTGAAAGCGGCAGCTCTACCCATTAGCTCAGTGCGAATTTTGCCTGTAATCCATGGCTTCTGGTTGGGGTATGTACGTACAGTCACTGTGGGGACGACGTCCTCGATGTACTTATTGATGAAGCCAGTGACGGATGTGGTGTACTCCTCAATGCCATCGGAAGAATCCCGGAACATGTTCCAGTCTGTGATAGCAAAATAGTCCTGTAGTTTAGCATCTGCTTCATCTGACCACTTTTTTATAGACCGAGTCACTGGTGCTTCCTGCTTTAATGTTTGCTTGTAAGCAGGAATCAGGAGGATAGAGTTGTGGTCGGATTCACCAAATGGAGGGCGAGGGAGAGCTTTGTACGCGTCTCTGTGTGTGGAGTACAGGTGATCTAGAATTTCCTTCCCTCTGGTTGCACATTTAACAAGTTGATAGAAATTTTGTAGAAGTGATTTAAGTTTCCCTGCATTAAAGTCTCTGGCCACTAGGAGCGCCGCCTCTGGGTGAGTGGTTTCCTGTTTGCTTATTTCCTTATACAGCTGACTGAGTGCAGTCTTAGTGCCAGCATCTGTCTGTGGTGGTAAATAAACAGCCATGAAAAGAATAGCTGAAAACTCTCTTGGCAAGTAGTGTGGCCTGCAATTTTTCACAATATACTCTACTTCAGGCGAGAAAAATCTCAGATTTCGTGCACCAGCTGTTGTTTACAAATATGCACAGACCCCCCTCCCCAGGAAGGCATCATGTTAATGTTACTACTTAGCTTCGGCTGGTGGAGGTCCTGTAGAACCATGTCCAGATAAAGCGTCCGGGCTGAAAAAGTGCTGCATCAGATGACCTGGCCTCCACAATCACCTGACCTCAACCCAATTGAGATGGTTTGGGATGAGTTGAACCACAAAGTGAAGAAAAAGCAGCCAACAAGTGCTCAGCATATGTGGGAACTCCTTCAAGACTGTTGGAAAAGCATTCCTCATGAAGCTGGTTGAGAGAATGGCAAGAGTGTGCAAAGCTGTCATCAAGGCAAAAGATGGCTACTTTTAAGAATATAAAATATATTTTGATTTGTTTAACACTTTTTTTTGATTACTACATGATTCCATATGTGTTATTTCATAGTTTTGATGTCTTCACTGTTATTCTACAATGTAGAAAATAGTAAAAATAAAGAAAAACCCTTCAATGAGTAGGTGTGTCCAGACCTTTTACTGGTACTGTACATGGTACTTATATATAAAGCAATCACATAACAATAATACATTACCAAACATAAGCTCTTTAATCCCACCCCCCCAGCCACTCTCAGCCCATTCCACCTGTCACCATAGACCACCCTCGTTTGGTTTCCATGTGCCATATATTTTTCAAATTGTGCTGTGATGTTTTACATAAATGTTTAACCTTTCTAATTGTATATTATCCACAGATTGTGAGATAAAGATGAAAACCTTTCCTTTGTGAATTATAACATTATTTGTTGACTGACAATGGCCCAACACTGCTATTTGTGAAGCTAATTTTAAGTGAATGTTGTGATTTTTTAACCGTTCCTGAACATGTGACCAGAAACATGCTATATGATCTAGTGATTCTGTCTTTTTGCAGCAAAATCTACAGAGATCAGATTGTTGTATGTCCCATACATATATAGCCTTCTGTTGGTAGCAAGAATTTTGTGTAATCACTTAAATTGAAAAACTCAGTGTGGAATCAAGTCTAGTTTTTTTGTACCAGTTCATAAACCATGTGCCATGGAATCGGTAGATCAAAAACCTCTTCCTATTTACTTTGCAACCTGTATGGCGCAGAGGTCAATATTGAAATATGATATACTTTTCTATTTATGCCAGTTCCTTTCAGCCATTTTGTAGATTTAATACATGGAAGGCTCCCTACCTTCTCCCTTTTCCACTTGCCGCCTCATTTTTTGTGGTAATGCTGCAATCAGTTGGTTTTAAATTTGGATTGAGCAAACATTCCTATATATTTTCGACATAACTCCATCGTTTCTATTCATAATATCATATTTTTTTCCCAAGATGGCGTAGCAGTCGGACGTCTGTTTTGTCTTGTCCCGTCCCATCCTATGTATATATAGTTTTTTCTTCTTATATATTTAGTAATATATTTTTTATCTCAATTTCCATCTACGGATGGAAAACGGACATAATCTCCTGCAACCCGCCTCACCCAATGTGCTATTTTTTAACACTTTAAAGCTTTAATATTTAATAATTTTAGCGCTCCAAAACTCGTGTTCATTATATAAATAGGCACGTTTCATTTTGTCTGGCTTAGCATTCGAAATAAAATGAAATATTTTTTGCTCATATGATTTAAAAATATGATAAAAAAAAAAAACTGTCGTCTGGAGTAGGCAGCGCCGTAAGTAAGTAAACTGTGATAGGACCTAAGAGTTAATCAATGTGATTTTCAATAAATAGACAAGTATTTTTCTCTCCATGGTTGCAGAATCTTATCTATTTTTGCTACCTTTCTATTGAAATTGATTGTGGTAATTTGTGGTAATCTTTTGAGATGTGAATACTAAGTACACCACCGTTCAAAAGTTTGGGGTCACTTAGAAATGGCGTAGTTTTTGAAAGAAAATCTCATTTCTTTGTCCATTAAAATAACATAAAATTGATCAGAAATACAGTGTAGACATTGTTAATGTTTTAAATGACTATTGTAGCTGGAAACGGCAGATTCTTTTATGGAATATCTACGTAGGCGTACAGAGACCCATTGTCAGCAAACATCACTCCTGTGTTCCAACGGCACGTTGTGTTAGCTAATCCAAGTTAATCATTTTAAAAGGCTAATTAATCATTAGAAAACCCTTTTGCAATTATGTTAGCACAGCTAAAAACTGTTGGGCTCATTAAGGAATCCATAAAACTGTCCTTCTTTAGACTAGTTGAGTATCTGGAGCATCAGCATTTGAGAATTTGATTACAGGCTCAAAATGGCCAGAAACAAAGGACATTCTTCTGAAACTTGTCAGTCTATTCTTGTTCTGAGAAGTGAAGGCTATTCCATGCGAGTAGATGCCAAGAAACTGAAGATCTCGTACAACGCTGTGTACTACTCCTTTCACAGAACAGCGCAAACTGGCTCTAATCAGAATAGAAAGAGGAGTGGGAGGCCCCGGTGCACAACTGAGCAAGATGACAAGTACATTAGAGTGTCTAGTTTGAGAAACAGACGCCTCATAAGTCCTCAACTGGCAGCTTCATTAAATAGTACCCACAAAACACCAGTCTCAACGTCAACAGTGAAGAAGAGCCTCCGGGATGCTGGCCTTCTAGGCAGAGTTGAGGACTGACCAGGACCAACCCTGCCTGGCTTCAGAAGCAAGCCAGCAGTGGGATGCAGGGTGGTGTGCTGCTGGCTAACTTGAACCCATTTACAAAATCTGATATGAAGATGAGGCCTGGTATCTTTGATGTTTCAAAATGTTCAATTGTTTCAAGTAATTTGAACAGTCGGAAAATAAAATATTAAATATATTAAATGATGTTTAATAATTAGTATATTCACCACTTTTGAGTTTCTTTGCCCAAAAATACAAAAATATATTTCTCCCTCCCAGTACTTTTTCCACCCAACCGCATCTATATTTGTAGAGTGAGTTTCCTGTAAACAATATATATTATATTCTTTCTCTCTTAACCAGGTAAAGGAAAAAGGAAACCGCACACTGCTCTTGATAGTATCACCGATATTTAATAAGCTTACGTATCGGCCACACGGCCTTCGTCAGAGCTTTTGGGATTTTTTTAAATTTGCACCCTTATGTAGACCTGGCCCCACCCACATCCGTTCTACACATCGAAGGGGGTTGGAGGCAAAGGAAAAACAAATAAGTGCTACCAAATATAACAATATGCATTTCATAGATATTACAAAACTGTATAAATAAGGCGTATTGAACACGTCTGTAAAATCTCAATGAGGACATAGTGAGTTTTTTTGCCACCCACACACAGGAAAACGGTTCCAAATAAATGACATTATTACGTGTTCCACCACCCATGTTATTTACATTATTAAATGTCCATGTGGGCTCTGTTATGTAGGTAAAACCTCTCGATCTCTCAAACAGAGAATCGGAGAACATAAAAGTTCAATCAGGAGAAACGACAGGGATTATCCAGTCGCTGTACATTTTAATGACCTAAAGCATGACATTTCTACCTTTAGATTTTGTGGCATAGAGAAAGTTACGATATCAGACAGGGGAGGTGATATTAAAAAGAGAATGTTTTGGGATTTTCACCCTCCAGACATTATTTCCTGAAGGACTTAATGATGAAATGCCTATGTATGTTATGTTGTGAATTTGAACATGAAATACGTGTCTCTTGTAGATTATTATTTTCGTACGATGTACCCAGTGACTAATGAAAAACTTACTATGTCCTGTTACTGTGCCTTTCTAGACCTTATCAACTGTCCAGAATAGACCCACTACTGATCCTTATCAACTGTCCAGAGTAGACCCACTACTGATCCTTATAAACTGTCCAGAGTAGACCCACTACTGATCCTTATCAACTGTCCAGAGTAGACCCACTACTGATCCTTATCAACTGTCCAGAGTAGACCCACTACTGACCCTTATCAACTGTCCAGAGTAGACCCACTACTGATCCTTATAAACTGTCCAGAGTAGACCCACTACTGATCCTTATCAACTGTCCAGAGTAGACCCACTACTGATCCTTATAAACTGTCCAGAGTAGACCCACTACTGATCCTTATAAACTGTCCAGAGTAGACCCACTACTGATCCTTATAAACTGTCCAGAGTAGACCCACTACTGAACCTTATCAACTGTCCAGAGTAGACCCACTACTGATCCTTATCAACTGTCCAGAGTAGACCCACTACTGATCCTTATAAACTGTCCAGAGTAGACCCACTACTGATCCTTATAAACTGTCCAGAGTAGACCCACTACTGATCCTTATCAACTGTCCAGAGTAGACCCACTACTGATCCTTATCAACTGTCCAGAGTAGACCCACTACTGATCCTTATAAACTGTCCAGAGTAGACCCACTACTGATCCTTATCAACTGTCCAGACTAGACCCACAACTGACCCAAATGGAATGAAACATTCAAATCACAGGGCTTTTGCGCCATTATTCAAATGACATTTTCACTGCAGTGTGGAGTAGAATGTTGTACTCACTACAAAACAATAATGCAGTTATTCATTGCATTGTAGTATTGTAGGCTAGTAGAGGCTGGATCATTGTATTGTCCCTTAATTAACAAGATCAATAGGGGAGCTTTTTGAGCTGCATGTCTCATTGTCTTCACTGTTCTTTCATACACAACGATGCACCTGGCTTGTTCGCTACCTATCAGCTATTCCTATTGGTTCTTGTGGATTCATATTGAAAATTGATGCAGCTTTCAATGCTTTTATGTGTGGTATGATTGTTAGTTCGCCTTTTGCAGATCTGTACAAACAATCCACCTACCACTATTGTTACTATGGATGGTGGATAGAAGGCAGGATAGACAGTTAGAATGGTAGACTATATTGACCTGTGGTATGGTACAAGTTTGAGTGCAGAAAAAGCACAGTACATAGGGGAGGTGCGCATGCAAGTAGATGAGAAAATTTGTCTAGGATGGAAGAAATTATATAATAAAACCTGCAAAAGAGCGAATGTAAACCAGGGAGAAATTTCACGACCCTCCTCTGTGCCCATTAAAAAAAAACACAAAACCCTCCCCAAAGCAAAAAAGAAAGTTAGACGACCCTGCCCTATTTTATCCCCCCCTACCCCAGTAAATGTAGAACTGTCCCTTATTTGGTATCACTAATTTCTCTTAAATTATTTCAACAGGTTTTCTGGAACAGGGACTGCTTGTGAAAGACGACAAGAAGCTTAGAGACAAATACAAATCAACGCCGCAGTTCAAATGGGACATGATTTCAATGATACCCACAGACCTGCTGTTTCTGAAAGTGGGTTTAAACTACCCCGAGCTCCGACTAAACCGACTCGCAAAGATGAACCGTCTCTTTGAGTTCTTCGACCGCACTGAAACCAGAACCAGCTTCCCCAACGTTTTCAGAATTAGTAACCTGGTACTTTACATCCTGATCATCATCCACTGGAACGCCTGCATCTTCTTCGCCATCTCCAAGACCATCGGGTTCGGGTCCGACACCTGGGTGTACCCCAACATCAGTCACCCTGAGCACGGCCGCCTTGCCAGGAAATACATCTACTGTCTCTACTGGTCAACCCTGACCCTGACCACCATCGGAGAAACCCCGCCACCCGTTAGAGACTTCGAGTACCTCTTCGTGGTCACCGACTTCCTCATCGGCGTGCTGATTTTCGCCACCATCGTTGGTAACGTTGGCGCCATGATTTCAAACATGAACAAAACCCGTGCAGAATTCCAGGCTAAGATCGACTCCATCAAGCAATACATGCAGTTCCGTAAGGTCTCCAAGGATCTGGAGGTCAGGGTCATTAAGTGGTTCGACTACCTCTGGACGGAGAAGAAGACCTGCGATGAGAAGGAGGTGCTGAAGAACTTGCCGGACAAGCTGAAGGCCGAGATTGCCATCAACGTCCATCTGGACACCCTGAAGAAGGTCCGTATCTTCCAGGACTGTGAGGCTGGTCTTCTGATTGAGTTGGTGCTGAAGCTGCAGCCTCAGGTGTTCTCCCCAGGAGATTACATCTGTAAGAAGGGAGACATCGGCAGAGAGATGTACATCATTAAGGAAGGGAAGCTGGCTGTGGTGGCAGACGACGGGGTGACACAGTTTGTGGTGCTCAGCGACGGAGCGTACTTCGGAGAGATCAGTATCCTGGGCATCAAGGGTTCCAAGGCTGGCAACAGGAGAACGGCCAACATCAGGAGCATAGGTTACTCTGACCTCTTCGCCCTGTCGAAAGATGATCTCATGGAGGCCCTCACTGAGTACCCCGACGCTAAGAAGGCTCTGGAAGAAAAGGGAAAGGCTATGCTGATGAAAGACAACATGATCGATGAGGACGTCGCTAACGCGGGCGCCGACCCTAAGGACACGGAGGAGAAGATCCAGAGGTTGGAGAGCAATATTGAAATCATCAAGACCAAGTTGGCCAAGATCATGGCTGAGTTCACATCCAGCCAGAGCAAGATCAAACAGAGGATCACCAACATAGAGTCAACAGTCAAGTCAGTCCGGCCCGAGGATATATCTGAGGTGGTGGCCGACAACAAGACACAGTAGTCCCACAACTCAACGTATTTACCCAGAGACTTTTTCTATTGAACCTTTATATTGACAGGGAACCATTCTGAGAAAAATGTCTCTTTTAATGATGAGCATGTAAAAAATATACAATTCAATACACGAAAAGCGAAACAGAGATACAAAACACCCTCATAGAAAACAAACACATTCTTCAGAAATACCCTAGAGGCACCAACTCATCACATTTTAGAGAGTTTGGGAGATTATTATATTCCACAAATAAGGTGTAAAAAAAACTAAAGTAGATTTACCTAACTCAGTGGAGATCAAAGGCATCTCCAGAGTAAGCAATCCTGGAGATCGGATCTGGTATCTCGTTCGTCTGTTTGTTAACAATTAAGCAAGGTACTGCAGAAGTGCAATGCATCGATCTACGAGATTTCAAAAGAAAACCAGCCTACTTTAAGATGATTGTACACTTCAAACATTTTTCGCAATATTTTTGGAGGCAATATTGCAGAGTAATTTTGCATCAGTTAATGCAACTTCTTTCCATTTAAAATGAAGAACTTGTTGTTATCTGGGGGAGTTTTGATCGGCAGTGCCACCTAGCAGTGCCACCTAGCAGACAATTTTTTTATCCTCCAATCAGAGCGCAGCTATTGGTCATGTGATCAGTCATGCCATGTTTTCCAAAATAGTTTAGAATGGCAAAGTTTTTGAGCTGAAGTGAAAGAAAATCAACTCCTGTTTTGAAGTGAAATGTTTCCTCACTGCAATATTTGATCATGATACGTTAATACATGCGTACTGTGTTTATTTTGTCATGTTTAACTAACAAAAATATCCACGGTGGGGTGCATGCTAATTGACTAGCAAGTCCATATAAAGTCAATGGGACAAACTGGCTAAATTACCTAGATACCTAGCCACATCCTCCACATTTGGGGCGGCAGATAGCCTAGCATTGGGCTACTAACCAAAAAGTTGCTGGATCGAATCCCCGAGCTGACAAGGTAAAAGTCTGCCGTTCTGCCCGTGAACAAGGCAGTTAACCCACTGTTCCCCGGTAGGCTGTCATTGTAAAAAATAATTTGTTCTGACTTGATTAGTTAAATAAAAGTTTTAAAAAAATTGATTGTTAGCAAGCTATAGCCATTTCATTTTTTTGTATGTTTAGCTAGCTGGCTAGCTAGCTTAATCCCATTCACATCTTTCTAGTTTATGAAGTTAAGAGATTGCTAAATGTAGATATCTTTATGTCTGCATTTCCATTGACTTGACTGGCAGCAGGTTGAGTCTTCATTTCTTGTTATTTTCTTATTATTTCTTGTTATTATTTCTTGTTTGTTAGCTGATTAATTTCAGTATGGCTCTGGCAGTCAACAGGTATTAACAAGATATAGTAGATTAGTAAATACATAGGGAATTGATCTTCATATGAAGTATATTATTCATGTCCGTGTTGCTTATCATTGCTCCAGTGTCTCATATCCCATTCCTTTCCCAGCAACATTGTTGCTTTGATAACATCAGAAGATATCATCCTCAGAATCTCCAAAATACAACAGCCACAGGACAACTTTGTTAAGACGTTGTAAAGGACAATTCGCTGAAACTGAAAAGATATAGCTAGCTAATAACCTCATTTTCCACATGGAAAAGATGGTGGACAAAGACTTGCTAGCTACGTTAGCTAGTTAGCTGAGGGTTTCTACAAGGAATCTGCGTCTAGAAAAAAGCTTCTCCCAAGTGTTGCCTGCTGCACAGCTGCTTGAATTCCACCTGGCGATCTGTTCACCGTCTGCCCTGGCCTGTCTCCCCTTGACTGGTACAGGTACCCCCGCCACACTCCCCCCTCTCTCCTGAGCTTTCGCACAACTCCAGCACACACACACTGTTGGGGTGAGTGACTCTGAACTTACAATGTCTAGCCCCAAGTCGTTATATCTTCATGCTATTTGCCTCATGACTCCTGCGTGCTTTGTTGACTATGAACTTGCTTGTTTACCCAACGTGGGACAGATTATGTTTGTTCCCACACTCGACACTCTGACTCTCTATTGGTTACACGGACTCTTGGCCTCCCATCCTATTCTAACCACCTCTCGCCGGCTTTGTATTCATGTTACCTGATGAAATTGCTGTACTTTTATGATCTTGTTGCCATCAAATGCAAATTCAAATGTCATAGCTCTCCCTGTCCTCTGCCGTGCCCTAATTGTATTACTGCTGATTATATCTGGAAATGTGCATATACACCCTGGCCCTGATCTACTGTTGCTAGCCCCAATTCTGATTTGTGCTCTGATATCTGCTTCACTCTCATAAAAGCCTGGGTTTTCTGCATGTTAACACTAGAAGCTTATTACCTAAAATGGATCAATTGAAAGTGTGGGTTCACAGCTCCAATCCAGATGTGTTGGTCATTACTGAGACGTGGTTAAGAAAGAGTGTTTTGAATACTGATGTTAACCTTTCTGGATATAACCTTTTTCGGCAAGACAGATCTTCCAAAGGTGGGGGAGTGGCAATCTTTACCAAGGATCACCTTCAGTGCTCGGTTGTCTCCACCAAGTCTGTCCCTAAATAATTAGATTTGCTGGTTTTACGCCTTAAACTTTCAAATACCTCTTTGTTGAATATTGCTGGGTGTTATCGCCCACCATCAGCACCGGCCTGTAAATGCCCTGTAGCTCTCTCCTGGCCCCTTATACTAAATACACTAAGTCTGAATTTGTCCTGCTAGGTGACCTAAACTGAGACTAGCTTAAACCACCTGACCAAGTCCTAAAGCAATGGGACTCCCTAAATCTTTCGCAGATTATTACCAATCCCACAAGGTATGACTCCAAACACCCAGAAAAGGCTACTCTCCTCGATGTTATCCTCACAAATAATCCTGATAGGTATCAGTCTGGTGTTTTCTGTAATGACCTTAGTGATCACTGTTTTACAACCTGTGTTTGTAATGGCTGCTCCGGTGAAACGACCTGTCCTGATTTGTCATAGACGCATGCTAAACAACTTTAATGAGCCTTCCTTCATGACCTGGCCTCTGTAAACTGGTATAGAATCAGCTTGATCCCCTCTGTTGAAGACGCTTGGACCTTTAAAAAAATATTTTCTGTGGTATTGTTAACAAATACGTGCCCATGAAGAAAATAAGAATTTAAAACAAGTTCAGCCCCTGGTTCGCCCATGATCTGATAGAGTTACTCCAGCTCAAGAATTCCATTTGGCAAATCGCTCTGTACACGCATACTCAGGCTGACTGGCTCTCGTTCAGGCAAATGACAAATAAGTGTACTCAGACTATCCAGAAGGCCAAGGTTAGTTACTTTAAGGAGCACTTCTGTCTCTGTGGGTTTAACCCCAAGAAGTTCTGGAAAATGGTTAACGACGTGGAGAATAAACCCTCCTCCTCACAGCTTCCCCTGTCCAACATTTCCTCATCTTCCTTCTTATGTCTATTATCCCCGATGCTTCTCCCTCTATTTCCCCTGCCCCGCTACAAAATTTCTCCCTGCAGGCGGTCACTGAGTCCGAGGTATTAAAGGAGCTCCTTAAACTTGACCCCAAAAAATTATCTGGGTCAGATGGTTTAGACCCTTTCTTCTTTACATCGCCAAGCTTTTTTACATTTTTTTAACGTTTTTGTATTTTTTATTAAGCCCCTTTTTCTCCCCAATTTCGTGGTATCCAACTGTTAGTAGTTACTGTCTTGTCTCATCGCTACAACTCCCGCACGGACTCGGGAGAGGCGAAGGTCGAGAGCCATGCGTCCTCCGAAACACAACCCAACCAAGCCGCACTGCTTCTTAACACAGCGCGCATCCAACCCGGAAGCCAGCCGCACCAATGTGTCGGAGGAAACACCATACACCTGGCGACCGTGTCAGTGTGCACTGCACCCGGCCCGCCACAGGTGTCGCTAGTGCGCGATGAGACAAGGATATCCCTGCCAAACCCTCCCTAACCCGGACGACGCTAGGCCAATTGTGCGCTGCCCCACGGGCCTCCCGGTCACGGCCGGCTGCAACAGAGCCTGGGCTCGAACCCAGAGTCTCTGTTGGCACAGAGATGCAGTGCCTTAGACCACTGCACCACAAGGGAGGCCAAATCTCTGACCTTTTTAACATGTCTCTCCTCCTTCCCATTGCTTGGAAGGCATCCACGGTATGTCCTTCATTTAAAGGGGGAGATCAAGCTGCTTGTAACTGTTATAGGAATTTATCTATTTTGCTCTGTTTATCAAAAGTGTTGGAAAAACTTGTCAATAATCAACTGACTGGCTTTCTTGATGTCTATAGTATTCTCTCTGGTATGCAATCTGGTTTCCGCTCAGGTTATGTATGTGTCACTGCAACCTTAAAGGTCCTCAATGATGTCACCATTGCCCTTGATCCTATGCAATGTTGTGTTGCTATTTTTATTGACCAAAGCTTTTGATACGGTCGACCATTCCATTCTTGTGGGCCGGCTAAGGAGTATTGGTGTCTCTGAGGGTTCTTTGGCCTGGTTTGCTAACTACCTCTCTCAAAGAGTGCAGTTTATAAAGTCAAAACATCTGCTGTCTCATCCACTGCCTCTCACCAAGGGAGTACCCCAAGGCTTGATCCTAGGCCCCACTCTCTTCTCAGTTTACGTCAACAACATATCTCAGGCAGTAGGAAGCTCTCTCATCCATTTATATACAGATGATACAGTCTTATACTCAGCTGGCCCCTCCCCAGATTTTGTGTTAAACGTTCTACAACAAAGCTTTCTTCCTGTCCAACAAGCTTTCTCTACCCTTAACCTTGTTCTGAACACCTCCAAAACAAAGATCATGTGGTTTGGTAAGAAGAATGCCCCTCTCCCCACAGGTGTGATTACTACCTCTGAGGGTTTAGAGCTTGAGGTAGTCACCTCATACAAGTACTTGTGAGTATGGCTAGATGGTGCACTGTCCTTCTCTCAGCACATATCAAAGCTGCAGGCTAAAGTTAAATCTAGACTTGGTTTCCTCTATCGTAATCGCTCCTCTTTCACCCCAGCTGCCAAACTAACCCTGATTCAGATGTCCATCCCAACCATGCTAGATTACGGAGATTTAATTTATAGATTGGCATTTGGCCGTCAGATTGGCCACCAATTCTCCTTATAGGACACATCACTGGACTCTATACTCCTCTGTAAACTGGTCATTTCTGTATTGGTTGATGCTTATTTATAAATCCCTCTTAGGCCTCACTCCCCCCTATCTGAGATATCTACTGCAGCCCTCATCCTCCACATACAACACCCATTCTGCCAGTCACATTCTGTTAAAAGGTCCCCAAAGCACACACATCCCTGGGTCGCACCTCTTTTCAGTTCGCTGCAGCTAGCGACTGGAACGAGCTGCAACAAACACTCAAACTGGACCATTTCATCTACATCTCTTCATTCAAGACTCAATCATGGACACTCTTACTGACAGTTGTGGCTGCTTCGCGTGATGTATTGTTGTCTCTACCTTCTTGCCCTTTGTACTGTTATCTGTGCCCAATAATGTTTGTACCATGTTTTGTGCTGCTACCATGTTGTTCTGCTGCCATGTTGTGTTGCTACCATGTTGTTGTCATGTGGTGTCGCTATTATGCTGTGTTGTCATGTGTTGCTGCCTTGCTGTGTTGTTGTCTTAGGTCTCTCTTTATGTAGTGTTGTGCTGTCTCTCTTGTCGTGATGTGTATTTTGTCCCTTATTTTTAATCCCAGCCCAAGTCTCTTGTTGTGATGTGTGTTCTGTCCTATATCTATATTTTTATTTAATTCATTTTTAATCCCAGCCCCCATCGCTGCAGGAGGCCTGTACCGTCATTATAAATAAGAATTTGTACTTAATTGACTTGCCTAGTTAAATAAAGGTAAACTAAAAAGTTCACAATTTGAGGTCCATACAGAAATATTTAAATAAAAAACATCAATAACATAGGAATCACTACTAAGCTTATTGTATGACCTCTTATACACTATATTAGACCCAGCCTTTGGAACTGTGGTTTTCCTAGATATGGTTACTATATTGTGATCAATACATCAGATGGATCTGGATACTGCTTTCAAACACATTTCTGCAGCGTTAGTAAAGATGTGATCAATACATGTTGATTTCATTCCTGTGCTGTTTGTAACTACCCTGGTAGGTTGACTGATAACCTGAACCAGATTACAGGCACTGGTTACAGTTTGAAGCTTTTTCTTGAGTGGGCAGATTGACGAAAACCAGTCAATATTTAAATCACCCAGAAAATATACCTCTGTTGATATCACATACATTATCAAGCATTTCACACATATTATCCAGATACTGACTGTTAGCACTTGGTGGTCTATAGCAGCTTCCCACCAGAATGTGCTTTAGGTGAGGCAGATGAACCTGTAGACATATTACTTCAACAGTATTTAACATGAGATCCTGTCTAATCTTTACAGAAATGTGGTTCTGAATATTAACAGAAACACCTCCACCATTGGTATTTCTGTATTTTCTGTAAATGTTTTAACCTTGTATTGCTACCACTATAAAGGTTTTGTCTAAGTGAGTTTCAAAGATATCAAATAAAATAAAATCTCATTAGTTACATGCGTCAAATACAACAGGTGTAGTGAATTTCACCTTACAGTGAAATGCTTACCAACCAACAGTGCAGTTTAAAAAAAAATACAGATAAGAATAAGAGATAAAAGTGTAATTAAAGAGCAGCAGTAAATAACAATAGCGAGGCTATATACAGGGTATTACGGTACAGAGTCAATGTGGAGGCTATATACAGGGTATTACGGTACAGAGTCAATGTGGAGGCTATATACAGGGTATTACGGTACAGAGTCAATGTGGAGGCTATATACAGGATATTACGGTACAGAGTCAATGTGGAGGCTATATACAGGGTATTACGGTACAGAGTCAATGTGGAGGCTATATACAGGGTGTTACGGTACAGAGTCAATGTGGAGGCTATATACAGGGTATTACGGTACAGAGTCAATGTGGAGGCTATATACAGGGGGTACCGGTACAGAGTCAATGTGGAGGCTATATACATGGGGTACCGGTACAGAGTCAATGTGGAGGCTATATACAGGGGGTACCGGTACAGAGTCAATGTGGAGGCTATATACAGGGGGTACCGGTACAGAGTCAATGTGGAGGCTATATACAGAGGGTACCGGAGACAGATTATAGAAGGATTTTTAAGTCTTGAGACAAATGAGACATTGCTTGTGTATGTATGTGTGCCATTCAGAGGGTGAATGGGCAAGACAAAGATTTAAGTGCCTTTGAACGGGGTATGGTAGTAGGTGCCAGGTGTCAAGAACTGCACCACCCAAAGGACATCAGCCAACTTGACACCACTGTCGGAAGCATCGGAGTCAACATGTGCCAGCATCCCTGTGGAACACGCTTCCGACACCTAATGGAGTCGATGCCCCGACAAATTGAGGCTGTTCTGAGGGCAAAGAGGGGGTGTAACTCAATATTAGGAAGGTGTTTTTAATGTTTGGTATACTCAGTATATAATTCGTAGAAGGGATATTCAAGTATTTTGTCATAAGAATGTCAGTGAAGACGGAGTTCAATGTTAACATGATGAGAATGACAGTGAAGTGTTAACGTGATGATAATGACAGTGACGTGTCAACATGATGATAATGACAGTGAAGTGTCAACATGATGATAATGACAGTGAAGTGTTAACATGATGATAATGACAGAATTGTTAACATGATGATAATGACAGTGAAGTGTTAACATGATGATAATGACAGTGAAGTGTCAACATGATGATAATGACAATGAAGTGTCAACATGATGATAATGACAGTGAAGTGTTAACATGATGATAATGACAGTGAAGTGTCAACATGATGATAATGACAGTGAAGTGTCAACATGATGATAATGACAGTGAAGTGTCAACATGATGATAATGACAGTGAAGTGTCAACATGATGAGAGTGAAGTGTTAACATGATGACAGTGTCCACAGATACGATCACACAGAGACAGGGTTAAAAATGTATTATTTTATTTTGCATTATGTTGACACATCAAGTGTTTAATTATAATGTTTGTACTTTCCTTAACTTCCATTATAACAAAATAAACCAGGCAGCAAACAACTAAATACATCACCTTCAGAAAGTATTCACAGCCCTAGATTTATTTCCACATTTTGTCTTACATCCTGAATTGAAAATTTATTAAATAGAGATTTTTCACTATGAGGCTAATGGTGATTTTTAAAACAGTTACAGAGTTTAATAGCTGTGATAGGAGAAAACTGAGGATGGATCAACAACATTGTAGTTACTCCACAATACTAACCGAAATGACAGAGTGAAAAGAAGGAAGCCTGTACAGAATAAAACTATTCCAAAACATGCATCCTGTTTGCAACAAGGCACTAAAGTAATACTGAGAAAAATGTGGCAAAGAAATTAACTTTATGTCCTGAACAAAAAGTGTTATGTTTGGGGCAAATCCAACACATCGCTAAGTAAGTACTAATCTTCATATAATCAATATGTGTTATGCATAGTGGCGGTTGCATCATGTTATGGGTATGCTTGTCATCAGAAAGGTCTAGGAAAACATGGTTCAGTCTGCTTTCCAACAGACACTGGGAGACAAATTCACCTTTCAGCAGGACAATAACCTAAAACACAAGGCCAAATATATACTGGAGTTGTTTACCAAGACGACATTGAAGGTTCCTGAGTAACCTAGTTACAGTTTTGACTTAAAAGCTGCTTGAAAATCTATGGCAAGACGTTCCAGTGGCTGTCTAGCAATTATCAACAACCGACTTGACAGAGTTTGAATATTTTGTTTTTAAGAATGTGCAAATATTGTACAATCCAGGTGTGCAGAGCTCTTACAGACTTATTCAGAAATAATCACAGCTGTAATCGCTGCCAAAGGGGATTCTAACACGTATTGAATTAGGGGTGTGAATACTGATGTAAATTAAATATATCTTTATTTAATTTAATGCAATACCCCACAATTTTAGCAAATGTATGTAAAAGGGTGAAAAAAAATGATACATATTGAATCCATTTTGAATTCAGGCAGTAAAACAACAACATGTGGAATACATATAGGGATAGGAATACTTTCTGAAGGGACTGAACTTCCTGCCAAGACTGTTGTACACCTCACAAGATATTAAACCCTTCCTGTCAAGACTGTTGTACACCTCACAAGATATTAAACCCTTCCTGTCAAGACTGTTGTACACATCACAGGATATTAAACCCTTCCTGCCAAGACTGTTGTACACCTCACAGGATATTAAACCCTTCCTGCCAAGACTGTTGTACACATCACAGGATATTAAACCCTTCCTGTCAAGACTGTTGTACACCTCACAGGATATTAAACCCTTCCTGTCAAGACTGTTGTACACATCACAGGATATTAAACCAAAATGTTCTGCATGGCTTGGCAGGCTTTCAGGTGTATAGCATAATGAAAACCAAACCACAGTCACACCAAATCAAAACACCAACGAATAGAAATACTTCAGAGAATAACACACTGTCCAGAGCATTGATGTGGCACATCAATTCAGTGGTATTATTATAAAAACATTTTTCTCCCAAGTCAAAAATTCACATTATATGGGTCAGATTAACTGTGAAGTCAGATTAGGGTTGCAGAATTCTGATAACGTTCCCAAAATTCCCAGGTTTTCCAAAAACTCCTGGTTGGAGGATTCTTGATTTCCTCTTTATTCCCTCCTGATTCTGGGACTCTTCCAACTGGGATTTCTGGAAAAACCAAGGGATTTTTGGGAAAAGCATCCCCCCCCCCCCCTAAAAAATTATTTTGCAACTGTAAGTGAGAGTACAGCTACCAAACGACTAACAATTCACTGGAGCTTGGTAAAGCTAATTATTTACGTTGTGTCTGTAACCATGCATTAAAATAAAATAGAAAAAACTGAAAGCACTCCCGTCAGGGCTAAGAGAGTGCTCTGTTCTGTCCGGCATACAAAATGAATGAATCCCCAAAAAACATCTACGTATTGAACAGCTATTCAACACATTAGAAAGAGTGCTGGACTGCAGCCAAAAGTAGCAGGGAGATTTGCCAAAGAGGCAGCGGTACAGACGATGATGCAACTCCGTCATACAATAGGGGGACGCGTCCCAAATGGCACCCTATTCCCTATGTAGGGGCCCTGGTTAAAAGTAGTGCACTATGTAGGGAATAGGGTCCCACTTGCATAGCTTGTAGAAGAGCAGGAACACTGTATTGGTGTACTGGTTAGAATAGTCCTGTGCCTTAGACGACACCACGCTAATACGTCATATGAACACCCCCCCCCCCTTCAAGTACAGTGGAAAAAGTATTTCACGGTACTTGTGCACGTGACAATAAAACTTGAAACAAAGCATTATAGAGGTCTATGAGCAGCTATAAAACACCTGGCAGGGCATTATAATGCATAGCTCATAAGACATTATAAAATGTACTTTTCAATGCATTATGAAGAGGGTATTATATTAGGAAGTGTTACCGACAACACTGCTGGCATTAAAGAATATCATAAACTAACAAAATGTCCTAAAAACGGCAGTATACAGTAGTGTATATACCATTCGCTAACATTCAGAAGGTCTAGTTAAGTGCACTTCCACAACAATCAATGATAACCTGCTTCTTCTTCTTAAAAGTTTTTACACATCAAAAAATCTTTAATAAAACACATCAAATAAATCCAGCGAGCTCCAGTAAGAATTATAACTGATTTCAACTGTTTGAATAACCTAGAATGTAGGAGAGGTTCTGCGTACATTAAATGGATCTGAGGGGGGGGGGCTAGATCGAATGTCTGCTAGTTGAGTCTAGTTCCTGTTCAGGCACACAGTCTCTGGAGCACTTCCTTGTCGTAATGCCACATTAATTTCAACTGTTGCATCCTTGTATAATTCCTTCCTTCTCCACTACAAAAACATTAAACCATTGAACTGAAGCCAGGAAGTTTGTTTTGTTTTTTTGCAGAGTTGTCATTTTTGTTTGTTTCACAGCATTCCAAATCCTTTGGCATAAGTGATGGCTTTGAGAAGTCTCTCCTTCAGTTTCTCCTTTGAATCGTATTCAGGGAGCAGCAAAGCATTAAAACACGTGTGAGAAGTAGGTAACCTGACGAGAGAGAGAGAGAGAGAGGGATGGACAGAGAGAGAGAGAGACAGAGAGAGAGAGAGAGAGAGAGAGAGAGAGAGAGAGAGAGAGAGAGAGAGAGAGAGACAGAGAGAGAGAGAGAGAGAGAGAGAGAGAGAGACAGAAAGAGAGACAGAGACAGAGAGAGAGAGGGACAGAGAGAGAGAGAGACAGAGACAGAGAGACAGAGACAGAGACAGAGACAGAGAGAGAGGCAGAGAGAGAGAGAGAGAGAGAGAGAGAGAGAGACAGAGAGAGAGGCAGAGAGAGAGAGAGAGAGAGAGAGAGAGAGAGAGAGAGAGAGAGAGAGAGAGGTAGAGAGAGAGAGAGAGAGAGAGACAGAGAGAGAGAGAGAGAGAGAGAGAGAGAGAGACAGAAGTTACAGATCTATCCAAGTCGTCTGGGAGGCCCCACTGAAACAAATCAGGTATAAGGTATGATTCTGCATCCCAAATGACACCCTATTGCAGGGTTCCCCAACTGGTGGCCCGCGGGCTGAATTTGGCCACAGGGTGGTTTTATTTGGCCCCCCAATGTTTTCTGAGCAAAAAATAAAGAAATACTTTTAACATTTTCATTGTTAGACATAAAAGACTGTAAAAACACCAGGAAATCAGCTCCAAGTGATTTTAATTTCTGTATTCCACCCAGAATAGAGAGACACGTGATCATATACAAATGTAAGCAAGGTTTGAAAGAATTAGGTTTTAGTCGTCTTCTTGCGGTGAATTTGCAGACTACAAATTATTGGTCAATATTTTCCAGGCCCCGACCATCCACACACCAAAAAAATGACCCCCGGCTGAATCTAGTAAATGATCCCTGCTCTAGTTGTTATAATCTAGTAGATGATCCCTGTTCTAGTTGTTATAATCTAGTAGATGATCCCTGTTCTAGTTGTTATAATCTAGTAGATGATCCCTGTTCTAGTTGTTATAATCTAGTAGATGATCCCTGTTCTAGTTGTTATAATCTAGTAGATGATCCCTGTTCTAGTTGTTATAATCTAGTAGATGATCCCTGTTCTAGTTGTTATAATCTAGTAGATGATCCCTGTTCTAGTTGTTATAATCTAGTAGATGATCCCTGCTCTAGTTGTTATAATCTAGTAGATGATCCCTGCTCTAGTTGTTATAATCTAGTAGATGATCCCTGCTCTAGTTGTTATAATCTAGTAGATGATCCCTGCTCTAGTTGTTATAATCTAGTAGATGATCCCTGTTCTAGTTGTTATAATCTAGTAGATGATCCCTGCTCTAGTTGTTATAATCTAGTAGATGATCCCTGTTCTAGTTGTTATAATCTAGTAGATGATCCCTGCTCTAGTTGTTATAATCTAGTAGATGATCCCTGTTCTAGTTGTTATAATCTAGTAGATGATCCCTGTTCTAGTTGTTATAATCTAGTAGATGATCCCTGTTCTAGTTGTTATAATCTAGTAGATGATCCCTGTTCTAGTTGTTATAATCTAGTAGATGATCCCTGTTCTAGTTGTTATAATCTAGTAGATGATCCCTGTTCTAGTTGTTATAATCTAGTAGATGATCCCTGTTCTAGTTGTTATAATCTAGTAGATGATCCCTGCTCTAGTTGTTATAATCTAGTAGATGATCCCTGTTCTAGTTGTTATAATCTAGTAGATGATCCCTGCTCTAGTTGTTATAATCTAGTAGATGATCCCTGTTCTAGTTGTTATAATCTAGTAGATGATCCCTGTTCTAGTTGTTATAATCTAGTAGATGATCCCTGTTCTAGTTGTTATAATCTAGTAGATGATCCCTGTTCTAGTTGTTATAATCTAGTAGATGATCCCTGTTCTAGTTGTTATAATCTAGTAGATGATCCCTGCTCTAGTTGTTATAATCTAGTAGATGATCCCTGTTCTAGTTGTTATAATCTAGTAGATGATCCCTGCTCTAGTTGTTATAATCTAGTAGATGATCCCTGCTCTAGTTGTTATAATCTAGTAGATGATCCCTGTTCTATTTGTTCTAATCTAGTAGATGATCCCTGTTCTAGTTGTTATAATCTAGTAGATGATCCCTGCTCTAGTTGTTATAATCTAGTAGATGATCCCTGTTCTAGTTGTTATAATCTAGTAGATGATCCCTGTTCTATTTGTTCTAATCTAGTAGATGATCCCTGTTCTAGTTGTTATAATCTAGTAGATGATCCCTGCTCTAGTTGTTATAATCTAGTAGATGATCCCTGTTCTAGTTGTTATAATCTAGTAGATGATCCCTGTTCTAGTTGTTATAATCTAGTAGATGATCCCTGTTCTAGTTGTTATAATCTAGTAGATGATCCCTGCTCTAGTTGTTATAATCTAGTAGATGATCCCTGTTCTAGTTGTTATAATCTAGTAGATGATCCCTGTTCTAGTTGTTATAATCTAGTAGATGATCCCTGTTCTAGTTGTTATAATCTAGTAGATGATCCCTGTTCTAGTTGTTATAATCTAGTAGATGATCCCTGTTCTAGTTGTTATAATCTAGTAGATGATCCCTGCTCTAGTTGTTATAATCTAGTAGATGATCCCTGCTCTAGTTGTTATAATCTAGTAGATGATCCCTGCTCTAGTTGTTATAATCTAGTAGATGATCCCTGTTCTAGTTGTTATAATCTAGTAGATGATCCCTGTTCTAGTTGTTATAATCTAGTAAATGATCCCTGTTCTAGTTGTTATAATCTAGTAGATGATCCCTGTTCTAGTTGTTATAATCTAGTAGATGATCCCTGTTCTAGTTGTTATAATCTAGTAGATGATCCCTGTTCTAGTTGTTATAATCTAGTAGATGATCCCTGTTCTAGTTGTTATAATCTAGTAAATGATCCCTGTTCTAGTTGTTCTAATCTAGTAGATGATCCCTGTTCTAGTTGTTATAATCTAGTAGATGATCCCTGTTCTAGTTGTTATAATCTAGTAGATGATCCCTGCTCTAGTTGTTATAATCTAGTAGATGATCCCTGTTCTAGTTGTTATAATCTAGTAGATGATCCCTGTTCTATTTGTTATAATCTAGTAGATGATCCCTGTTCTAGTTGTTCTAATCTAGTAGATGATCCCTGTTCTAGTTGTTATAATCTAGTAGATGATCCCTGTTCTAGTTGTTATAATCTAGTAGATGATCCCTGTTCTAGTTGTTATAATCTAGTAGATGATCCCTGTTCTAGTTGTTATAATCTAGTAGATGATCCCTGCTCTAGTTGTTATAATCTAGTAGATGATCCCTGCTCTAGTTGTTATAATCTAGTAGATGATCCCTGTTCTATTTGTTCTAATCTAGTAGATGATCCCTGTTCTATTTGTTCTAATCTAGTAGATGATCCCTGTTCTAGTTGTTATAATCTAGTAGATGATCCCTGCTCTAGTTGTTATAATCTAGTAGATGATCCCTGTTCTATTTGTTATAATCTAGTAGATGATCCCTGTTCTATTTGTTATAATCTAGTAGATGATCCCTGCTCTAGTTGTTATAATCTAGTAGATGATCCCTGTTCTAGTTGTTATAATCTAGTAGATGATCCCTGTTCTAGTTGTTATAATCTAGTAGATGATCCCTGTTCTAGTTGTTATAATCTAGTAGATGATCCCTGTTCTAGTTGTTATAATCTAGTAGATGATCCCTGTTCTAGTTGTTATAATCTAGTAGATGATCCCTGCTCTAGTTGTTATAATCTAGTAGATGATCCCTGTTCTAGTTGTTATAATCTAGTAGATGATCCCTGTTCTAGTTGTTATAATCTAGTAGATGATCCCTGTTCTAGTTGTTATAATCTAGTAGATGATCCCTGCTCTAGTTGTTATAATCTAGTAGATGATCCCTGCTCTAGTTGTTATAATCTAGTAGATGATCCCTGTTCTAGTTGTTATAATCTAGTAGATGATCCCTGCTCTAGTTGTTATAATCTAGTAGATGATCCCTGCTCTAGTTGTTATAATCTAGTAGATGATCCCTGTTCTAGTTGTTATAATCTAGTAGATGATCCCTGCTCTAGTTGTTATAATCTAGTAGATGATCCCTGCTCTAGTTGTTATAATCTAGTAGATGATCCCTGTTCTAGTTGTTATAATCTAGTAGATGATCCCTGCTCTAGTTGTTATAATCTAGTAGATGATCCCTGCTCTAGTTGTTATAATCTAGTAGATGATCCCTGTTCTAGTTGTTATAATCTAGTAGATGATCCCTGCTCTAGTTGTTATAATCTAGTAGATGATCCCTGCTCTAGTTGTTATAATCTAGTAGATGATCCCTGTTCTAGTTGTTATAATCTAGTAGATGATCCCTGTTCTAGTTGTTATAATCTAGTAGATGATCCCTGCTCTAGTTGTTATAATCTAGTAGATGATCCCTGTTCTAGTTGTTATAATCTAGTAGATGATCCCTGTTCTAGTTGTTATAATCTAGTAGATGATCCCTGTTCTAGTTGTTATAATCTAGTAGATGATCCCTGTTCTAGTTGTTATAATCTAGTAGATGATCCCTGCTCTAGTTGTTATAATCTAGTAGATGATCCCTGTTCTAGTTGTTATAATCTAGTAGATGATCCCTGTTCTAGTTGTTATAATCTAGTAGATGATCCCTGCTCTAGTTGTTATAATCTAGTAGATGATCCCTGCTCTAGTTGTTATAATCTAGTAGATGATCCCTGTTCTAGTTGTTATAATCTAGTAGATGATCCCTGTTCTAGTTGTTATAATCTAGTAGATGATCCCTGCTCTAGTTGTTATAATCTAGTAGATGATCCCTGTTCTAGTTGTTATAATCTAGTAGATGATCCCTGTTCTAGTTGTTATAATCTAGTAGATGATCCCTGTTCTAGTTGTTATAATCTAGTAGATGATCCCTGCTCTATTTGTTATAATCTAGTAGATGATCCCTGTTCTAGTTGTTATAATCTAGTAGATGATCCCTGTTCTAGTTGTTATAATCTAGTAGATGATCCCTGTTCTACTTGTTATAATCTAGTAGATGATCCCTGTTCTAGTTGTTATAATCTAGTAGATGATCCCTGTTCTAGTTGTTATAATCTAGTAGATGATCCCTGTTCTAGTTGTTATAATCTAGTAGATGATCCCTGTTCTAGTTGTTATAATCTAGTAGATGATCCCTGTTCTAGTTGTTATAATCTAGTAGATGATCCCTGTTCTAGTTGTTATAATCTAGTAGATGATCCCTGCTCTAGTTGTTATAATCTAGTAGATGATCCCTGTTCTAGTTGTTATAATCTACAGTGTGTTCAGAAAGTATTCAAACCCCTCACCTTTGCCACATTTTGTTACGTTACAGCCTTATTCTAAAATGGATTCAATACAAAAAATCATCATCAATCTACACACAATACCCCATAATGACAAAGTGAAAACAGGGTGAGATTTTTTTGCAAATTTATAAATAATAAAAAACAGAAATACCTTATTTACATAAGTATTCAGACCCTTTAGCTCTGGTGCATCCTGTTTCCATTGATCATCCTTGATATGTTTATACAACCTGATTGGAGTCTACCTGTGGTCAATTCAATTGATTGGACATGATTTGGAAAGGCACACACCTGACTATATAAGGTCCCACAGTTGACAGTGCATGTCAGAGCAAAAACCAAGCCATGATGTAGAAGGAATTGTCCGTAGAGCTCCGAGACAGGATTGTGTCGAGGCACAGATCTGGGGAAAATATTTCAGCAGCATTGAATGTCCCCAATTACAGTGCCCTCCATCATTCTTAAATGGAACAAGTTTGGAACTCTTCCTAGAGCCCAGACAAACTGAGAAATCAGGGGGAGAAGGGCCTTGGTCACAGAGGTGACCAAGAACCCAATGGTTGCCCTGACAGAGCTCCAGAGTTCCTCTGTGGAGATGGGAGAACCTTCCAGAAGGACAACCATCTCTGCAGCACTCCACCAATCAGGCCTTTTTGGTAGAGTGGCCAGACGGAAGCCACTCCTCAGTAAAAGGCACATGACAGCCCACCTGAAGGACTCTCAGACCATGAGAAACAAGATTATCTGGTCTGATGAAACCAAGATTGAACTCTTTGGTCTGAATGCCAAGCGTCATGTCTGGAGGAAGCCTGGCACCATCCCTACGGTGAAGCATGGTGGTGGCAGCATCACGCTGTGGGGATGTTTTTCAGCAGCAGGGACTGGGAGACTAGTCAGGATCGAGGGAAAGATGAAAAGAGCAAAGTACAGAGAGATCCTTGATGAAAAACTAGCTCAGGAAATCAGACTGGGTGAAGGTTCACCTTCCAACAGGACAACGACCCTAAGCACACACCCAAGACAACACAGGAGTGGCTTTGGGACAAGTCTCTGAAAGTCCTTAACTGGCCCAGCCAGAGTCAGGACTTGGACCCAATCGAACATTGCTGGAGAGACCTGAAAATAGCTGTACAACAACGCTCCCCATCCAACCTGACATGAGCTAGAGGATCTGCAGAGAAAAATGGGAGAAACTCCCCAAATACAGGTGTGCCAAGCTGGTAGCGTCATACCCAAGAAGACTCCAGGCTCTATTCACTGCCAAAGGTTCAACAAAGCACTGAGTAAAGAGTCTGAATACTTATGGAAATGTGATAGTTTTTTAAAATTTGTAATAAATGTGAAATAAATTCAAAAAACCTGTTTTTGCTTTGTCATTGTGGGTTATTGTATAAGGGGAAAAAAATAAAATGTACTACATTTTAGAATAAAGCTGAAACTAAACAAAATATCGAAAAAGGGGACTGAATACTTTCCCGAATACACTGTATGGATTAGGGTACCATCTGAGACATCGGTATAAAGTCTGAGCTATGTCCCAAATGGCACCCTATTCCCTATAAACACCCGTTAGGTGCTTTTGACCCAATCTATGGAATAGGATGTATGGTGCACGACTCTGGTCAGTAGTCGTATAGGGAGCAGGATGTCATTTGGGACCCGAGGCCTCACCTGTCTGTGTCGGGACCGTTCTTGGCGATGATCATCTTTAACTTGCCCAGGCCTCCTACGGGTGCTCTGTCAGTCCCCGTCGTAAACTGGAGGAAAAGTCTCTTATCCTCCTCACCAAATGAATGCACCGTCTCCCAGAAGTCTCTATGAGTGAGAAATAGAGGAATACAAATGAAACATTTATTTATTTTTTTATTTTTTTGGTCTGGGTGTATATGGAATCTGTATTACAGTTTTTTCCTAATGAAACAGCAGTAGCTTCGGTATGTGACAAAACACAGACACTAAATTATAGTGTAAACTGGTTAGCAACATAATTAGAGCAGTAAAAATATATGCTTTCTCATACCCGTGGAATTCGGTCTGATATGCCATGGCTTATATACCATATATATAGCGCATTAACGATACAGCATGGTTTGTCGAGATCGGTGTGGAAGAACTTGACTGGCCTCCACAGAGCCCTGACCTCAACCCCATCGAACACCTTTGGGATGAATTGGAACGCCGACTGCGAGCCAGGCCTAATCGCCCAACATCAGTGCCCGACCTCACTAATGCTCTTGTGGCAAAATTAAAGCAAGTCCCTGCAGTAATGTTCCAACATCTAGTGGAAAGCCTTCCCAGAAGAGTGGAGGCTGTTATAGCAGCAATGTTCCAACATCTAGTGGAAAGCCTTCCCAGAAGAGTAGAGGCTTTTGGAATGAGATGTTGGACGAGCAGGTGTCCACATACTTTTGGTCATGTAGTGTATATACTGAACAAAAATATAAATGCAACAATTTCAAAAGACTTTACAGAGTTACAGCTCATATAAGGAAATCAGTCAATTGAAATAAATTAGGGTCTATGGATTACACGTGACTGGGAATACAGATATGCATCACAGATACCTTAAAAAAAAAGTTAGGGGCGTGGATCAGAAAACCAGTCAGTATCTGGTGTGACCACCATTTGCCTCATGCAGCGCGACACATCTCCTTCACATAGAGTTGATCAGGCTGTTGATTGTGGAATTAAATATAAAACGCAACATGTAAAGTGTTGGTCCCCATGTTTCACGAGCTGAAATATAAGATCCCAGAAATGTTCCATACACACAAAAAACATATTTCTGTCAAATGTTGTGCCCAAATTTGTTTACATCTCTGTTAGTGAGCATTTCTCCTTTGCCAAGATAATCCATCCACCTGACAGGTGTGGCATATCAAGAAGCTGAGTAAACAGCATGATCATTTCACAGGTGCACCTTGCGCTGGGGACAATAAATGGTCACTCTTAAATGTGCAGTTTTGTCACACAACACAATGCCACAGTTTTGAGAGAGCGTACAATTGGCATGCTGACTGCAGGAATGTCCACCAGACCTGTTGCCAGATAATTTAATGTCAATTTCTCTACCATAAGCCGTCTTCAACGTTTTTTTTAGAGAATTTCGCAGTACATCCGACAGGACTAAAAAACGCAGCCCACGCCAGCCCAGGACCTCCACATTCGGCTTCTTCACCTGCGGATCGTTTGAGATCAGCCACCCGGACAGCTGATGAAAATAAGGAGAATTTCTGTCTGTAATAAAGCCCTTTAGTGGGTAAAAACTCATTAAGATTGGCTGGGCCTGGCTCCCAAGTAGGTGGGCCTATGCCCTCCCAGGCCCACCCATGGCTGTGCCCCTGACCAGTCATGTGAAATCTATAGATTAGGGCCGAATGAATTGATTTCAATTGAATGGTTTCCTTATATGAACTGTAACTCAGTAAAATCTTTGAAATTGTTGCATGTTGCGTTTATATTTTTGTTCAGCATATATTATTTTATTAAATACATATATAAATATAATGAAAGTGATATATGCAGATCTTTCATTCAAGAGAGAAATTGAAAGAGATCTTTGTATAGAAATATAGAAATCAATGTCACAACACAGTAAAAAATGACATTAAAAAAAAAATGTTTTACTTAATAATGCGACAATCCTTGCTGTAGCCTCCGTCATACTCTGTCGTTTCTTCTAGCGCTTGAAAGTCTAAATTCTGAGAAGGAAGTTGGAACACAGGAGACAGTTAAATCAAGCTGCATCAGGTGGCATAGAAAACAATAGTGCAGCTATGGATTTAATTGTCATATTTTGTTGATGATCTACACAAAATACTCTAATGTCAGAGTGGAAGAAAAATTATAACATTTGAACAAAAAGATCATAAAAAATACTAATATATCTTGATAAGTATTCAACCCCCTGTGTTAATACATGTTAGAATCACCTTTGGCAGTGATTATAGTGGTGAGTCTTTCTGGGTAAGTCTCTAAGAGTGTTCCCACACCTGAATTGTGCAACATTCTTCAAGCTCTGTCAAATTGGTTGTTCGTCATTGCTAGACAACCATTTTCAGGTCTTGCTATCGATTTTCAAGCAGATTTATGTCAAAACTGTAACTTGGACTCAGGAACATTCACTGTTTTCTTGGTAAGCAACTCCAGTGTATATTTGGCCTTGTGTTTTAGGTTATTGTCCTGCTGAAAGGTGAATTAATCTCCCAGTGTCTGGTGGAAAGTAAACTGAACCAGGTTTTCCTCTAGGATTTTTGCCTGTGCTTAGCTTAGCTTTCTTCTCCCCAGTCCTTAACAATTACAAGCATACCCATAACATGATGCAGCCACCACTATGCTTGAAAATATGGAGAGTGGTACTCAGTAATGTGTTGTATTCAGGATAAAAAAGTGAATTGCTTTGCCAATTTTTTTGCAATATTACTTTAGTTGCAAACAGGATGCATGTTTTGGAATATATTTTATTCCGTACAGGCTTCCTTCTTTTCACTCTGTCATTTAGGTTAGTAGTGTGGAGTAACTACAATGTTATTTCATTTATTTATTTAACCTTTATTTAACTAGGCAAGCCAGTTAAGAACAAATTCTTATTTACAACGACGGCCTACCCCGGCCAAACCCTAACCCAGACGACGCTGGGCCAATTGTGCGTCGCCCTATGGGACTCCCAATCACGGCAGGTTGTGATACAGCCTGGAATCGAACCAGGGTCTGTAGTGAGGCCTCTAGCACTGAGATGCAGTGCCTTAGACTGCTCGGGAGCCTGTGTGTTGTTGATCCATCCTCATACTACTAAGCTATACGGAATTGTTTTAATAAGGTCATACCAAGGATCATTCTGCTATTTGATTTGACCTAATTTGACCATACAAACACATTGAATTACAGATTCACAACAGAAAATATTTTTTACAATATCAAAAGGAAGTTTGTTCTGAAGTGTCTTTCCTGTATCTGAGAGATGGAAGATCAGGAAAGACATTTAACGCCTTATTATTGTCACTAGTCTCCATATACAGTGCAATCAGAATGTATTCAGACCCCTTGACTTTTTTCCACATGATGTTACATTCCAGCCTTATTCTAAAATGTATTCAATTGTATTTTTCCTCATCAATCTACACACATTACCCCATAATGACAAAGCAAAAAAATTTTTTGGGGGGGAAATGTTTGCAAATTCATAAACTGAAATATTACATTTCCATAAGTATTCAGACTCTTTACTCAGTACTTTGTTGAAGCACCTTTTGCAGCAATTACAGCCTCGAGTCTTCTTGGGTATGACGCTATAAGCTTGGCACACCTGTATGAGGAGTTTCTCCCATTCTTCTCTGCAGATCCTGTTAACCTCATTCAGGTTGGATGGGGAGCGTCGCTGCACAGCTATTTTCAGGTCTCTCCAGAGATGTTCGATCAGGTTCAAGTCCGGGCTCTGGCTGACCACTCAAGGACATTCAGAGACTTGTCCCGAAGCCACTCCTGCATTGTCTTGGCTGTGTGCTTAGGGTTGTTGTCCTGTTGGAAGGAACCCCAGTCTGAGGTCCTGAGCACTCTGGACCTTTCATCAAGAATCTCTCTGTACTTTGTTACATTCATCTTTCCCTCGATCCTGACTAGTCTTCCAGTCCCTGCCGCTGAAAAACATCCCCACAGCATGATGCTGCCACCACCACTCTTCACCATAGGGATGATGCCAGGTTTCCTCTAGATGTGATGCTTGGCATTCAAGCCAAGGTTTCATCAGACCAGAGAATCTGGTTTCTCATGGTCTGAGAGTCCTTTAGGTGCCCTTTTGGCAAAACTCCAAGCGGGCTGTCATGTGCTTTTTACTGAGGAGTGGTCTCCGTCTGGCCATTCTAGCATAAACGCCTGATCGGTGGAGTGCTGCAGAGATGGTTGTCCTTCTGGAAGGTTCTTCCACCTCCACAGAGGAACTCTGTCAAGAGTGACCATCGGGTTCTTGGTCAAGACCCTTCTCCTCCGATTGCTCAGTTTGGCCGGGCGGCCAGCTCTAGGAAGAGTCTTGGTGGTTCCAAACTTTTTCGCTTTAAGAATGATGGAGGCCACTGTGTTCTTGGGGACATTCAATGCTGCAGAAGTGTTTTGGTACCCTTCCCTAGATCTGTGCCTTGACACAATCCTGTCTCGAAGCTCTACGGACAATTCCTTCGACCTCATGGCTTGGTTTTTGCTCTGACATACAGTGACAGTGTGTGCCTTTCCAAATCATGTCCAATCAATTGAATTAACCACAGGTGGACTCCAATCGAGTTGTAGAAACATCAAGGATGATCAATGGAAACAGGGTGCTCGACTTCGAGTCTCATAGCAAAGGGCCTGAATCTTTTTATTTGTTTTATTTCACCTTTATTTAACCAGGTAGGCCAGTTAAGAACAAGTTCTCATTTACAACTGCGACCTGGACAAAATAAAGCAAAGCAGTGCGACACAAACAACAGAGTTACACATGAGATAAACAAACGTACAGTCAATAACACAATATAAAAAATCTATATACACTGTGTGCAAATTAGGTAAGATTAGGGAGGTAAGGCAATAAATAGGCCGTAGTGGCGAAGTAATTACATTTTAGCAATTAAACACTGGAGTGATAGATGTGCAGATGAGGAATGTGCAAGTAGAGATACTGGGGTGCAAAGGAGCAAAAAATAAATAACAATATGGGGATGAGGTAGTTGGATGGGCTATTTACAGATGGGCTATGTACAGGTGCAGTGATCTGTGAGCTGCTCTGACAGCTGGTGCTTAAAGTTAGTGAGGGAGATATGGGTCTCCAGCTTCAGTGATTTTTGCAGTTGGTTCCAGTCATTGGCAGCAGAGAACTGGAAGGAAAGGCGGCCCAACGAGGAATTGCCTTTGGGGGTGACCAGTGAAATATACCTGCTGGAGCACGTGCTACCGGTGGGTGCTGCTATGGTGACCAGTGAGTTGAGATAAGGCAGGGCTTTACCTAGCAAAGACTTATTATAGATGACCTGAAGCCAGTGGGTTTGGCAACAAATATGAAGCGAGGGCCAGCCAACGAGAGCATACAGGTCGCAGTGGTGGGTAGTATATGGGGCTTTGGTGACAAAACGGATGGCACTGTGATAGACTGCATCCAATTTACTGAGTAGAGTGTTGAAGGCTATTTTGTAAATGACATCGCCGAAGTCAAGGATTGGTAGGATAGTCAGTTTTACGAGGGTATGTTTGGCAGCATGAGTGAAGGATGCTTTGTTTGCGAAAGCTGATTCTAGATTTAGTTTTGGATTGGAGATGTTTAATGTGAGTCTGGAAGGAGAGGTTACAGTCTAACCAGACACCTAGGTATTTGTAGTTGTCCACATATTCTAAGTCAGAACCGTCCAGAGTAGTGATGCTAGACGTGCGGGCGGGTGCGGGCAGCGATCGGTTGAAGAGCATGCATTTAGTTTTACTAGCGTTTAAGAGCAGTTGGAGGCAACGGAAGGAGAGTTGTATGGCGTTGAAGCTCGTCTGGAGGTTAGTTAACACAGTGTCCAAAGAAGGGCCAGAAGTTTACAGAATGGTGTCGTCTGCATAGAGGTGGATCAGAGAATCACCAGCAGCAAGAGTGACATCATTGATGTATACAGAGAAAAGAGTCGGCCTGAGAATTGAACCCTGTGGCACCGCCATAGAGACTGCCAGAGGTCTGGACAACAGGCCCTCCGATTTGACACACTGAACTCTGTCTGAGAAGTAGTTGGTGAACCAGGTGAGGCAGTCATTTGAGAAACCAAGGCTGTCGATTCGTAAGCCTTGGCCAGGTCGATGAATACGGCTGCACAGTATTGTCTTTTATCGATGGTGGTTATGATATCGTTTAGGACTTTGAGCGTGGCCGAGGTGCACCTAAGACCAGCTCGGAAACCAGATCGCATAGCGGAGAAGGTACGGTGGGATTCAAAATGGTCGGTGATCTGTTTGTTAACTTGGCTTTCGAAGACCTTAGAAAGGCAGGGTAGGATAGATATAGGTCTGTAACAGTGTGAGGCTAATGTGTCTCCCCCTTGGAAGAGGGGGATGACCGCAGCAGCTTTCCAATCTTTGGGGATCTCAGACGATATGAAAGAGAGGTTGAACAGGCTAGTAATAGGGGTTGCAACAATTGCGGCAGATCATTTTAGAAAGAGAGGGTTTAGATTGTCTCGCCCAGCTGATTTGTAGGGGTCCAGATTTTGCAACTCTCAGAACATCAGCTATCTGGATTTGGGTGAAAGAGAAAAATGAGGAGGCTGGGGCAAGTTGCTTTGGGGGGTGCAGGGCTTTTGACAGGTGGAAAGCATGGCCAGCCGTAGAGAAATGCTTATTGAAATTCTCAATTATCGTGAATTTATCGGTGGTGACAGTGTTTCCTAGCCTCAGTGCAGTGGGCAGCTGGGAGGAGGTGCTCTTATTCTCCATGGACTTTATAGTGTCCCAGAACTTTTTGGAGTTTGTGCTACAGGATGCGAATTGCTGTTTGAAAAAGCTAGCCTTTGCTTTCCTAACTGCCTATGTATATTGGTTCCTAACTTCCTTGAAAAGTTGCATATCGCGGGGGCTATTCGATGCTAATGCAGAACGCCACAGGATGTTTTTGTGCTGGTCAAGGGCAGTCAGGTCTGGAGTGAACCAAGGGTTATATCTGTTCCTGGTTCTACATTTTTTGAATGGGGCATTATTATTTAAGATGGTGAGGAAAGCACTTTTAAAGAATAACCAGGCATCCTCTACTTCTGGAATGAGGTCAATATCCTTCCAGGGTACCCGGGCCAGGTCGTTTAGAAAGGCCTGCTCGCTGAAGTGTTTTAGGGAGCGTTTGACAGTGATGAGAGGTGGTTGTTTGACCGCAGACCCATTACGGATGCAGGCAATGAGGCATTGATCGCTGAGATCCTGGTTGAAGACAGCAGAGGTGTATTTAGAGGGCAGGTGAGGGTGCCCATGGTTACGGATTTGGGGTTGTACCTGATAGGTTCATTAATAATTTGTGTGAGATTGAGGGCATCTAGCTTAGATTGTAGGACGGCCGGGGTGTTAAGCATGTCCCAGTTTAGGTCACCTAACAGTACGAGCTCTGAAGATAATTGGGGGGCAATCAATTCACATATGGTGTCCAGGGCACAGCTGGGGGCAGAGGGTGGTCTATAACAAGCGGCAACGGTGAGAGACTTGTTTTTGGAAAGGTGGATTTTTAGAAGTAGAAGCTTGAATTGTTTGGGCACAGACCTGGATAGTATGACAGAACTCTGCAGACTCTCTCTACAGTAGATTGCAACTCCACCTCCTTTGGCAGTTTCATCTTGTCGGAAAATGTTATAGTTAGGGATGGACATTTCAGGGTTTTTGGTGGCCTACCTAAGCCAGGATTCAGACACGGCTAGGACATCCGGGTTGGAAGAGTGTGCTAAAGCAGTGAATAAAACAAACTTAGGGAGGATGCTTCTAATGTTAACATGCATGAAACCAAGGCTTTTGTGGTAACAGAAGTCAACAAATGAGAGCGCCTGGGGAACAGGAGTGGAGCTAGTCACTGCAGGGCCTGGATTAACCTCTACATCACCAGAGGAGGAGTAGGATAAAGGTACGGCTAAAGGCTATAAGAACTGGTCGTCTAGTGCGTTCGGAACAGAGAGTAAAAGGAGCAGGTTTCTGGGCGCAGAAGAAGGATTGAAGGCATAATGTACAGACAAGGGTGTGGTAGGATGTGAATACAGTGGAGGTAAACCGAGGCATTGAGGGACGATGAGAGGTTTTGTCTCTTGAGACACCATTTAAACCAGGTGAGGTCACCACATGTGTGGGAGGTGAAACAAAAGGGCTAGCTAAGGCATATTGAGCAGGGCTGGAGGCACTACAGTGAAATAAGACAATAATCACTAATCAAAACAGCAATGGACAAGGCATATTGACATTAGGGAGAGGCATGCGTAGCCGAGTGATCAATGGGACCAGTGAGCTAGACGAGCTGGAGACATGGCGATTCAGACAGCTAGCGGGCCGGGGCTAGCAGAAGGACCTTAGGGGGACGTTGCGACGGAAGACTCGGGTTGTAACCCCCGCGGACGGTTACGTCGGCAGACCAGTAGTGACGGATCGGCAGGGCTCCGTGTAGGTAGTAAAAGGGTCTTGGCAAAATAGGTATTTCAATTCAGGTTGTAACACAACAAAATGTGGAAAAAGTCAAGGGTTGTGAATACTTCCTGAAGGCACTGCATGCATGTATCTTTCTGTTTTTTTTATTTTTTTTTTTATCATAGGCTTAAAGTGAAATTCCTAACGAAAATCCTACTTACTCTGCTTCCACAGATGAGTAGCTCCACCTCTTCAGGTCTAAATAAACAGTTGAGAGGCGACTCGTTGGTGACCATCTGGAAGCCCCTCCTGAAGGCTTTGAACTGGCGCTCCACACTCTTATTTAGGATGTAATCACCATACAGAGACACAAACTCCTGGAGACCAGAAACACACACATAAACACACATAGGAAACAGTAAAAACAACATCATCGTTCACTTCAGTGGTCCTGTGATACACTAAGTCTAGTCTAACACCTTTCGACGGTCCTCCCTAACAGGTATCTCACCTTTCTACGGTCCTCCCTAACAGGTATCTCACCTTTCTACGGTCCTCCCTAACAGGTATCTCACCTTTCTACGGTCCTCCCTAACAGGTATCTCACCTTTCTACGGTCCTCCCTAACAGGTATCTCACCTTTCTACGGTCCTCCCTAACAGGTATCTCACCTTTCTACGGTCCTCCCTAACAGGTATCTCACCTTTCTACGGACCTCCCTAACAGGTATCTCACCTTTCTACGGTCCTCCCTAACAGGTATCTCACCTTTCTACGGACCTCCCTAACAGGTATCTCACCTTTCTACGGTCCTCCCTAACAGGTATCTCACCTTTCTACGGTCCTCCCTAACAGGTATCTCACCTTTCTACTGTCCTCCCTAACAGGTATCTCACCTTTCTACTGTCCTCCCTAACAGGTATCTCACCTTTCTACTGTCCTCCCTAACAGGTATCTCACCTTTCTACTGTCCTCCCTAACAGGTATCTCACCTTTCTACGGTCCTCCCTAACAGGTATCTCACCTTTCTACGGTCCTCCCTAACAGGTATCTCACCTTTCTACGGTCCTCCCTGAACAGGTATCTCACCTTTCTACGGTCCTCCCTAACAGGTATCTCACCTTTCTACGGTCCTCCCTAACAGGTATCTCACCTTTCTACGGTCCTCCCTAACAGGTATCTCACCTTTCTACGGTCCTCCCTAACAGGTATCTCACCTTTCTACGGTCCTCCCTAACAGGTATCTCACCTTTCTACGGTCCTCCCTAACAGGTATCTCACCTTTCTACGGTCCTCCCTAACAGGTATCTCACCTTTCTACGGTCCTCCCTAACAGGTATCTCACCTTTCTACGGTCCTCCCTAACAGGTATCTCACCTTTCTACGGTCCTCCCTAACAGGTATCTCACCTTTCTACTGTCCTCCCTAACAGGTATCTCACCTTTCTACTGTCCTCCCTAACAGGTATCTCACCTTTCTACTGTCCTCCCTAACAGGTATCTCACCTTTCTACTGTCCTCCCTAACAGGTATCTCACCTTTCTACTGTCCTCCCTAACAGGTATCTCACCTTTCTACTGTCCTCCCTAACAGGTATCTCACCTTTCTACGGTCCTCCCTAACAGGTATCTCACCTTTCTACTGTCCTCCCTAACAGGTATCTCACCTTTCTACTGTCCTCCCTAACAGGTATCTCACCTTTCTACTGTCCTCCCTAACAGGTATCTCACCTTTCTACTGTCCTCCCTAACAGGTATCTCACCTTTCTACGGTCCTCCCTAACAGGTATCTCACCTTTCTACTGTCCTCCCTAACAGGTATCTCACCTTTCTACGGTCCTCACTAACAGGTATCTCACCTTTCTACGGTCCTCACTAACAGGTATCTCACCTTTCTACTGTCCTCACTAACAGGTATCTCACCTTTCTACTGTCCTCACTAACAGGTATCTCACCTTTCTACTGTCCTCACTAACAGGTATCTCACCTTTCTACTGTCCTCACTAACAGGTATCTCACCTTTCTACTGTCCTCACTAACAGGTATCTCACCTTTCTACTGTCCTCACTAACAGGTATCTCACCTTTCTACGGACCTCACTAACAGGTATCTCACCTCACTAACAGGTATCTCACCTTTCTACTGTCCTCACTAACAGGTATCTCACCTTTCTACTGTCCTCACTAACAGGTATCTCACCTTTCTACTGTCCTCACTAACAGGTATCTCACCTTTCTACGGTCCTCACTAACAGGTATCTCACCTTTCTATTGTCCGCATTAACAGGTATCTTGTCCCCGTTTTCCTTCAGGTCGTAAGTGATGGGGTCTCCAAACAGGTCAGTCTGTGAGATCTGGAAGGTGATCATCATGTCCTCCTCCACGTCGCCCTCATAGTCCAGCAACTCCTTCAGACTCTGGTACAGAACCTGCGATGGCAGAGAACCACAGAGATAGTTAGAGGACTCAACATTCTATCTGTCCTGTTAAGGCGTCTGTGAGAGCATGGGCAGCGCCATTGAGGTCATCTCCATTTTGAAGTAGTCCATTTTCTTCTTCTACTACTTCTATGAAAGGGTGCATTACTGCGAGTGTGTTGTTTGAACATGTATTTACTGCCATCTGCAGTTATGAAATGTTTGCTCACGAGTATGATTAATTGGCTTATTTCTACTGATTACATGAATGCAATTATGGGATCCTTCATTAATAACGGATGTAACAATTCACCAACAAACATTTGAACCGGGAAACGATGCGTAAGATGTGAGTACATCGGTCCGTGAGACCTCAAAATCATTACAAATGTTACGCATCGCCGGTTCACTGAAATGTTATGCTCAAACTACTTCCTTTCTACCTTCCAAAAATAGCTAATATTTTGTTACAACTGTCCCTCAATAGCCTAGTCAAACTGGGCACTCTGCACAGCTTTGCTCGCTGACCAACGTAGGCTACATGCTGATCGGGGCTTCGATTAAAGATTTTATTTTGACGGTTCACCATCAGCAACTCTGAATGCTCGGCTATGAAAAGCCAACTGACATTTACTCCTGAGGTGCTGACCTGTTCACCGGACGTGCTACCTGTCCCAGACCTGCTGTTTTCAACTCTCTAGAGACAGCAGGAGCGGTAGAGATACTCTGAATGATCAGCTATGAAAAGCCAACTGACATTTACTCCTGAGGTGCTGACCTGTTGCACCCTCTACAACCACTGTGATTATTATTATTATTTGACCAAGCTGGTCAAGCATTTCACTGTAAGGTCTGTAAGGTCTACACCTGTTGAATTTGGTGCACGTGACAAATAAACTTTGATTTGATTTGCTTCTGCCCTAAAGAGTTCTTGCATAGTTTGGAGCTGTGCTTTGGGTCATTGTTCTGTTGTAGGAGGAAATTGGCTCTAATTAAGCACCGTCCACAGGGTATGGCGTGGTGTTGCAAAATGGAGTGATAGCCTTCCTTCTTCAAGATCCCATTTACCCTGTACAAATCTCCCACTTTACCACCACCAAAGCACCCCCAGACCATCACATTGCCTCCACCATGCTTGACAGATGGTGTTAAGCACTCCTCCAGCATCTTTTCATTTTTTATGCGTCTCACGAATGTTCTTCTTTGTGATCCGAACACCTCAAACTTAGATTTGTCTATCCATAACAATTTTTCCCAATCTTCCTCTGTCCAGTGTCTGTTATTTTGCCCATCTTAATCTTTTCTTTTATTGGCCAGTCTGAAATATGGCTTTTTCTTTGCAACTCTGCCTAGAAGGCCAGCATCGCAGTCACCTCTTCACTGTTGACATTGAGACTGGTGTTTTGCGGGTACTATTTAATGAAGCTGCCAGTTGAGGACTTGTGAGGCATCTGTTTCTCAAACTAGACACTCTAATGTACTTGTCCTCTTGCTCAGTTATGCACCGGGGCCTCCCACTCTTTCTATCCTGGTTAGAGACAGTTTGCGCTGTTCTGTGAAGGGAGTAGTACACAGCATTGTATGAGATCTTCAGTTTCTTGGCAATTTCTTGCATGGAATAGCCTTCATTTCTCAGAACAAGAATAGACTGATGAGTTTCAGAAGAAAGTTACTTGTTTCTGGCCATTTTGAGCCTGTAATCGAACCCACAAATGCTGATGCTCCAGATATTCAACTAGTCTAAAAGAAGGCCAGTTTGATGGATTCTTTAAATCAGAACAACAGTTTTCAGCTGTGCTAACATAATTGCAAAAGGGTTTTCTAATTATCAATTAGCCTTTTAAAATGAAAAACTTGGATTAGCTAACACAACGTGCCATTGGAACACAGGAGTGATGGTTGCTGACAATGGGCCGCTGTCATCTGTTTCCAGCTACAATAGTCATTTACAACATTAATGTCTACACTGTATTTCTGATCAATTTGATGTTATTTTAATGGTAAAAAAAAAGTGATTCTCTTTCAAAAACATGTACATTTCTAAGTGAACTCAAACTTTTGAACGGTAGTGTGTATATATATATTCGTTGGCTATGTTTAAAGATAAAATATTGATACATTATATAGCTCTAATACTTTATATCTGCAAAAATGACAAATGTATTAGTGGGTGTGTTCAGATCTAAAGGGTGTGTGTGTGTGGGGGGGAGGGTAACATTGCCCCTCCTAACTGAGTGTAGGGTGGTATAGAATTATACATAATTTACACACGTCAGCTCAGAGAGATCGAATTCAGAGAGGCCCAGCTCATGAGCTTCCATCAGCAGCAGATTTGAATTTAGAAAAGAAAATGGATGCTTTTATGCAAATGTTAGTGCATCGATTCTTCTAAATCAAACCGAATCGCATAGAATCGTTTCAAACTAAATGTATGGTTCCTGTATCATATCGGAGCCCATGTATCTAGATGCGTATCCAATCGATTTGAAAAGGAAAGACGCACATCCCTAATAATATTAACAATAATAATAATAATAATAACAATAATATTATATGACATTTAGCAGACGCTTTTATCCAAAGCGACTTACGTCATACGTGCATACATTTTTGTTTTGTTTTTGATTTTGATTTTGACTTATGGGCAACTCTATTAAAAAATGACATCGGCCTATATGATATTGGCTGCGATAGACGAGTGTCTTGTCCAAGGGGTGTACTTGTATATCGAGCTACTCAGTGGTGTAAAGTACTTAAGTAAAAATACTTGAAAAAGTACTACTTAAGGAGTTTTTTGGGGGGTATCTGTAATTTACAATTTATATTTTTGACTACTTTTACTTTCCTTAAGAAAATATTGTACTTTTTACTTTAACATTTTCCTTGACACCCAAAAGTACTCGTTACATTTTCAATGCTTAGCAGGACAGAAATTGTCAAATTGACGCACTTATCAACGAAACATCCCTGGTCATCCCTACTGCCTCTGATCTGGCGGATTCACTAAACACACATGCTTCGTTTGTAAATGATGTCTGAGTGTTGGAGTGTGCTCCTGGCTATCTGTAAATGATGTCTGAGTGTTGGAGTGTTCCCCTGGCTATCTGTAAATGATGTCTGAGTGTTGGAGTGTTCCACTGGCTATCTGTAAATGATGTCTGAGTGTTGGAGTGTTCCCCTGGCTATCTGTAAATAATGTCTGAGTGTTGGAGTGTTCCCCTGGCTATCTGTAATGATGTCTGAGTGTTGGAGTGTGCTCCTGGCTATCTGTAATGATGTCTGAGTGTTGGAGTGTGCTCCTGGCTATCTGTAAATGATGTCTGAGTGTTGGAGTGTGCCCCTGGCTATCTGTAAATGATGTCTGAGTGTTGGAGTGTTCCCCTGGCTATCTGTAATGATGTCTGAGTGTTGGAGTGTGCCCCTGGCTATCTGTAATGATGTCTGAGTGTTGGAGTGTGCTCCTGGCTATCTGTAAATGATGTCTGAGTGTTGGAGTGTGCCCCTGGCTATCTGTAATGATGTCTGAGTGTTGGAGTGTGCCCCTGGCTATCTGTAAATGATGTCTGAGTGTTGGAGTGTGCCCCTGGCTATCTGTAAATGATGTCTGAGTGTTGGAGTGTTCCCCTGGCTATCTGTAAATGATGTCTGAGTGTTGGAGTGTTCCCCTGGCTATCTGTAAATGATGTCTGAGTGTTGGAGTGTGCCCCTGGCTATCTGTAAATGATGTCTGAGTATTGGAGTGTTCCCCTGGCTATCTGTAAATGATGTCTGAGTATTGGAGTGTTCCCCTGGCTATCTGTAAATGATGTCTGAGTGTTGGAGTGTGCCCCTGGCTATCTGTAAATGATGTCTGAGTGTTGGAGTGTGTCCCTGGCTATCTGTAAATGATGTCTGAGTGTTGGAGTGTGTCCCTGGCTATCTGTAAATGATGTCTGAGTGTTGGAGTGTGTCCCTGGCTATCTGTAAATGATGTCTGAGTGTTGGACTGTGTCCCTGGCTATCTGTAAATGATGTCTGAGTATTGGAGTGTGTCCCCTGGCTATCTGTAAATGATGTCTGAGTATTGGAGTGTTCCCCTGGCTATCTGTAAATGATGTCTGAGTGTTGGAGTGTGCCCCTGGCTATCTGTAAATGATGTCTGAGTGTTGGAGTGTGCCCCTGGCTATCTGTAAATGATGTCTGAGTGTTGGAGTGTTCCCCTGGCTATCTGTAAATGATGTCTGAGTGTTGGAGTGTGCCCCTGGCTATCCATAAATGATGTCTGAGTGTTGGAGTGTTCCCCTGGCTATCTGTAAATGATGTCTGAGTGTTGGAGTGTGCCCCTGGCTATCTGTAAATGATGTCTGAGTGTTGGAGTGTCTGATGTGTCCCTGTATCTGTAAATGATGTCTGAGTGTTGGACTGTGTCCCTGGCTATCTGTAAATGATGTCTGAGTATTGGAGTGTTCCCCTGGCTATCTGTAAATGATGTCTGAGTATTGGAGTGTTCCCCTGGCTATCTGTAAATGATGTCTGAGTGTTGGAGTGTGCCCCTGGCTATCTGTAAATGATGTCTGAGTGTTGGAGTGTGCCCCTGGCTATCTGTAAATGATGTCTGAGTGTTGGAGTGTTCCCCTGGCTATCTGTAAATGATGTCTGAGTGTTGGAGTGTGCCCCTGGCTATCCATAAATGATGTCTGAGTGTTGGAGTGTTCCCCTGGCTATCTGTAAATGATGTCTGAGTGTTGGAGTGTGCCCCTGGCTATCTGTAAATGATGTCTGAGTGTTGGAGTGTTCCCCTGGCTATCTGTAATGATGTCTGAGTGTTGGAGTGTGCCCCTGGCTATCTGTAAATTATGTCTGAGTGTTGGAGTGTGCCCTTGGCTATCTGTAAATGATGTCTGAGTGTTGGAGTGTGCCCCTGGCTATCTGTAAATTATGTCTGAGTGTTGGAGTGTGCCCTTGGCTATCTGTAAATGATGTCTGAGTGTTGGAGTGTTCCCCTGGCTATCTGTAAATGATGTCTGAGTGTTGGAGTGTGCCCCTGGCTATCTGTAAATGATGTCTGAGTGTTGGAGTGTTCCCCTGGCTATCTGTAAATGATGTCTGAGTGTTGGAGTGTGCCCCTGGCTATCTGTAATGATGTCTGAGTGTTGGAGTGTTCCCCTGTCTATCTGTAAATGATGTCTGAGTGTTGGAGTGTGCCCCTGGCTATCTGTAATGGTGTCTGAGTGTTGGAGTGTGCCCCTGGCTATCTGTAATGATGTCTGAGTGTTGGAGTGTTCCCCTGGCTATCTGTAAATGATGTCTGAGTGTTGGAGTGTGCCCCTGGCTATCTGTAATGGTGTCTGAGTGTTGGAGTGTGCCCCTGGCTATCTGTAAATGATGTCTGAGTGTTGGAGTGTTCCCCTGGCTATCTGTAATGATGTCTGAGTGTTGGAGTGTTCCCCTGGCTATCTGTAATGATGTCTGAGTGTTGGAGTGTTCCCCTGGCTATCTGTACATTATGTCTGAGTGTTGGAGTGTGCCCCTGGCTATCTGTAAATGATGTCTGAGTGTTGGAGTGTTCCCCTGGCTATCTGTAATGATGTCTGAGTGTTGGAGTGTGCCCCTGGCTATCTGTAAATGATGTCTGAGTGTTGGAGTGTGCCCCTGGCTATCTGTAATGATGTCTGAGTGTTGGAGTGTTCCCCTGGCTATCTGTAATGATGTCTGAGTGTTGGAGTGTGCCCCTGGCTATCCATAAATAAATAAAAAAACAATAAAATGGTGCCATCTGGTATGCTTAATATAAGGAATTTGAAATGATTTACTTTTGATACTTAATAAGTTTAAACCAAATACTTTTACTCAAGTCAAGTTTTACTGGGTGACTTTTACTTGAGTCATTTTCTAATGAAGGTATCTTTACTTTTACTCAAGATTGATAGTTGGGCACATTTTCCCACCACTGCTCACACTACAGAAACAGGAGAAAATCTCCTGCCCTACGGGCCGTTCTGGCTAGCACAAGTCTACTTCCTATATCATATCTAACAGGTTTAAACATGTTACATTAATGACATTACAAATGACATTGAAACACGTTGAAATATGTTCCAGTACCGGGTTTAAACATGTTACATTAATGACATTGAAACAGGTTGAAATATGTTCCAGTACCGGGTGAGAGTCTGCCAGGTCAAGATAGGTTCCTTTCTTCCCCATCAGTTTCCTGTAGACCACCATGGGGAAGTGAACATCCAGGATGCAGTTGTTGTAGATGGCCAGGCCCAGGACGATGCCTATCAGGGTGAACTGGGCCTCATTTTCCAGAGAGGACGGGTTATACCAGAACAGCTTGGTGGACTCATCATACGTAAACATGCCTGAGGGAAGGAACACATATCATTCATTCATTCATTATTTTTTTTATTTATGTAGCCACAAATTGTCCACTCAGTAAACACTCGCTACTGTCTGCCAGAGTCCTGAGACCCATAAAAATATATATTACAGTGAGTGTCTAAAAAAAGGAACATAACAACACCATGAGGACAGTTGGACAGTTTGCTGGTGAATAATACATGGAAATGCCTGAGCGATCAGTAAGAACTTGTCATGAACATGTCTTGAAATCTTCACAAATGTTCAAGCGGAAGAGTATCTTACCAATATCGGGATTGAACATCTCCTCAAGGACAAGCTGGAAAAACTCTTTAGACACTCCTCCTTCGTCGACGCCCTGCTCTCCTTCAAACTCCACAAACAGCTGCTTCCTCAGGTCCGCTGGGTTCTCCATGGAGATCATCTCTAACTGTAGGACGCAGAAAGCAGGTTAGGAGAAAACAGCAACATACTTTTTTGGTCAAAATGGATTAAATTACTTTTGTCCTCATCAACTTGATTCTTCACCAAGACTCTTCCTAGAGATGGCCGCCCAGCCAAACTGAGCAATCGGAGGAGAAGGGCCTTGGTCAGGGAGGTGACCACAAACCCAATGGTCATTGACAGAGCTCCAGAGTTCCTCTGTGGAGATGGGAGTATCTTCCAGAAGGACAACCATCTCTGCAGCACCCCACCAATCAGGCCTTTATGGTAGAGTGGCCAGGCTCTCCAAAGGGTGGTGAGGTCTGCACAACACATCACCGGGGGCAAACTACCTGCCCTCCATAACACCTACAGCACACGATGTCACAGGAAGGCCAAAAAGATCATCAAGGACAACAACCACCCGAGCCACTGCCTGTTCACCCCGCTATCATCCAGAAGGCGAGGTCAGTACAGGTGCATCAAAGCAGGGACCGAGAGACTGAAAAACAGCTTCTATCTCAAGGCCATCAGACTGTTAAACAGACATCACTAACATAGAGAGGCTGCTGCCAACATTGAGACCCAATCACTGGCCACTTTAATAAATGGATCACTAGTCACTTTAAATAATGTTTACATCTCCTACATTACTAATATCATATGTATTTACTGTATTTTATACCATCTATTGCACCTTGCCTTTGCCGCTCGGCCATCGCTCATCCATATATTTATATGTACATATTCTCCTTCACCCCTTTAGATTTGTGTGTATTAGATAGTTGTTAGATATTACTGCAATGTCAGAACTAGCAGCACAAGCATTAACATCTGCTAACCATGTGTATGTGACCAATAAAATTTGATTTGATTTTGATTTAAAAATAGCTGTGAAGCAAATAGCTGTCCCAATCCAACCTGACAGAGCTTGAGAAGATCTGCAGAGAAGAATGGGAGAAACTCCCCAAATACAGGTGTGCCAAGCTTGTAGTGTCATACCCAAGAAGACTGGAGGATGTAATCGCTGCCAAAGGTGCTTCAACAAAGTACTGAGTAAAGAGTCTGAATACTTATGGAAATATGATATCAGTTTTCTATTTTTAATAAATTACCAAAAATGTCTAAAACACAGGTTTGGCTTTGTCATTTTGGGGTAATGTGTGTAGATTGATGAGGGGGAAATAATGATTTAATCAAATTTAGAATAAGGCTGTAACCTAACAAAATGTGGAAAATGTCAAGGGGTCTGAATCCTTTACGAAGGCACTGTATTTCATGTGTCCTCATTATATCCTGTTATATTCCTATCAGCAGGGAGACATGTAGTCCTCATTATATCCTATCAGCAGAGAGACATGTAGTCCTCATTATATCCTGTTATATTCCTATCAGCAGAGAGACATGTGTCCTCATTATATCCTGTTATATTCCTATCAGCAGAGAGACACGTAGTCCTCATTATATCCTGTTATATTCCTATCAGCAGAGAGACATGTAGTCCTCATTATATCCTGTTATATTCCTATCAGCAGAGAGACATGTAGTCCTCATTATATCCTGTTATATTCCTATCAGCAGAGAGACACGTAGTCCTCATTATATCCTGTTATATTCCTACCAGCAGAGAGACATGTAGTCCTCATTATATCCTGTTGTATTACTACCAGCAGAGAGACATGTAGTCCTCATTATATCCTGTTATATTCCTATCAGCAGAGAGACTTGTAGTCCTCATTATATCCTGTTATATTCCTATCAGCAGAGAGACATGTAGTCCTCATTATATCCTGTTATATTCCTATCAGCAGAGAGACATGTAGTCCTCATTATATCCTGTTATATTCCTATCAGCAGAGAGACATGTAGTCCTCATTATATCCTGTTATATTCCTATCAGCAGAGAGACATGTAGTCCTCATTATATCCTGTTATATTCCTATCAGCAGAGAGACATGTAGTCCTCATTATATCCTGTTATATTCCTATCAGCAGAGAGACATGTGTCCTCATTATATCCTGTTATATTCCTATCAGCAGAGAGACATGTAGTCCTCATTATATCCTGTTATATTCCTATCAGCAGAGAGACATGTAGTCCTCATTATATCCTGTTATATTCCTATCAGCAGAGAGACATGTGTCCTCATTATATCCTGTTATATTCCTATCAGCAGAGAGACATGTGTCCTCATTATATCCTGTTATATTCCTATCAGCAGGGAGACATGTAGTCCTCATTATATCCTATCAGCAGAGAGACATGTAGTCCTCATTATATCCTGTTATATTCCTATCAGCAGAGAGACATGTAGTCCTCATTATATCCTGTTATATTCCTATCAGCAGAGAGACATGTAGTCCTCATTATATCCTGTTATATTCCTATCAGCAGAGAGACATGTGTCCTCATTATATCCTGTTATATTCCTATCAGCAGAGAGACATGTAGTCCTCATTATATCCTGTTATATTCCTATCAGCAGAGAGACATGTAGTCCTCATTATATCCTGTTATATTCCTATCAGCAGAGAGACATGTGTCCTCATTATATCCTGTTATATTCCTATCAGCAGAGAGACATGTAGTCCTCATTATATCCTGTTATATTCCTATCAGCAGAGAGACATGTGTCCTCATTATATCCTGTTATATTCCTATCAGCAGAGAGACATGTAGTCCTCATTATATCCTGTTATATTCCTATCAGCAGAGAGACATGTGTCCTCATTATATCCTGTTATATTCCTATCAGCAGGGAGACATGTAGTCCTCATTATATCCTATCAGCAGAGAGACATGTAGTCCTCATTATATCCTGTTATATTCCTATCAGCAGAGAGACATGTAGTCCTCATTATCTCCTGTTATATTCCTATCAGCAGAGAGACATGTAGTCTTGGTTTCCAAGATCTTATTTTCCGCTCGTATTTCTTCCTTCATTTTATTACTGTAATCCAGTCCTGTTTTTAAGGCCTCAACCTCCCCCAGCAGCCCAGGCAATAGATCCAGTTTTTTCCTTATCTGCTCTCTCATGCTTGTAAGCAATGCTCTATCTTCTGGAGACTAAGTTATAAAATGTCTCCCTCCATTTTGAATTTTAGACGGCGGCTCCCGTTCAGTTGTTTTGCTCGCAGAGGAAAGGTCGTCTCTTGTTCGCCTCAATGTATCAGATTTTTTTTTTTTTTCGAGCGTATCAAAATGCTGATTAATAAATAGTTCAAGGTTCTCTATATTATCAAGAATGTATGTTTTACGGCAGTTATCAGCTAATCCTCAATTTTATGATTAAATAATGGGACAAGCTGCTCTCTTTAGCTAGATAGTTCACATGGAGACTTGTAAGATGTGATGAGTCCTCACCGACAGACAGGCTAGATACTGATGTCTCTGAATGGACAGAGACCTGGCACTCTGACAGACAGGCTAGATACTGATGTCTCTGATACTGATGTCTCTGATACTGATGTCTCTGAATGGAGAGAGACCTGACACTCTGACAGACAGGCTTGATACTGATGTCTCTGATACTGATGTCTCTGAATGGACAGAGACCTGACACTCTGACAGACAGGCTTGATACTGATGTCTCTGAATGGAGAGAGACCTGACACTCTGACAGACAGGCTAGATACTGATGTCTCTGATACTGATGTCTCTGAATGGAGAGAGACCTGACACTCTGATAGATGGGCTAGATACTGATGTCTCTGAATGGAGAGAGACCTGGCACTCTGACAGACAGGCTAGATACTGATGTCTCTGAATGGAGAGAGACCTGGCACTCTGACAGACAGGCTAGATACTGATGTCTCTGAATGGAGAGAGACCTGCACTCTGATAGATGGGCTAGATACTGATGTCTCTGATACTGATGTCTCTGAATGGACAGAGACCTGACACTCTGATAGATGGGCTAGATACTGATGTCTCTGAATGGACAGAGACCTGACACTCTGATAGATGGGCTAGATACTGATGTCTCTGAATGGACAGAGACCTGACACTCTGATAGATGGGGTAGATACTGATGTCTCTGAATGGACAGAGACCTGACACTCTGATAGATGGGCTAGATACTGATGTCTCTGATACTGATGTCTCTGAATGGAGAGAGACCTGGCACTCTGACAGACAGGCTAGATACTGATGTCTCTGAATGGACAGAGACCTGACACTCTGATAGATGGGCTAGATACTGATGTCTCTGAATGGACAGAGACCTGGCACTCTGACAGACAGGCTAGATACTGATGTCTCTGATACTGATGTCTCTGATACTGATGTCTCTGAATGGAGAGAGACCTGGCACTCTGACAGACAGGCTAGATACTGATGTCTCTGATACTGATGTCTCTGAATGGACAGAGAGACTTGGCACTGCATTAAAATTTTACTTGACAACTTTTACTTGTATTGTCTTTTTTTTATTATTGAAGGACATCAGTCAATATGAGGGAGAAACCCTGTGTATTCTACAACAGGATCAGTCAATATGGGGAGAAACCCTGTGTATTCTGGACCAGGATCAGTCAATATGGGGAGGGAGAAACCCTGTGTATTCTACAACAGGATCAGTCAATATGGGGAGGGAGAAACCCTGTGTATTCTGGACCAGGATCAGTCAATATGGGGAGGGAGAAACCCTGTGTATTCTACAACAGGATCAGTCAATATGGGGAGGGAGAAACCCTGTGTATTCTGGACCAGGATCAGTCAATATGGGGAGGGAGAAACCCTGTGTATTCTGGACCAGGATCAGTCAATATGGGGAGGGAGAAACCCTGTGTATTCTGGACCAGGATCAGTCAATATGGGGAGGGAGAAACCCTGTGTTTTCTGGACCAGGATCAGGTATCAGTCAATATGAGGAGGGAGAAACCCTGTGTATTCTGCAACAGGATCAGTCAATATGGGGAGGGAGAAACCCTGTGTATTCTGGACCAGGATCAGTCAATATGGGGAGGGAGAAACCCTGTGTTTTCTGGACCAGGATCAGGTATCAGTCAATATGAGGAGGGAGAAACCCTGTGTATTCTGCAACAGGATCAGTCAATATGGGGAGGGAGAAACCCTGTGTATTCTGCAACAGGATCAGTCAATATGGGGAGGGAGAAACCCTGTGTATTCTGGACCAGGATCAGTCAATATGGGGAGGGAGAAACCCTGTGTTTTCTGGACCAGGATCAGGTATCAGTCAATATGAGGAGGGAGAAACCCTGTGTATTCTGCAACAGGATCAGTCAATATGGGGAGGGAGAAACCCTGTGTTTTCTGGACCAGGATCAGGTATCAGTCAATATGAGGAGGGAGAAACCCTGCGTATTCTGCAACAGGATCAGTCAATATGGGGAGGGAGAAACCCTGTGTATTCTGGACCAGGATCAGTCAATATGGGGAGAGAGAAACCCTGTGTATTCTGCAACAGGATCAGTCAATATGGGAAGAGAGAAACCCTGTGTATTCTGCAACAGGATCAGTCAATATGGGGAGGGAGAAACCCTGTTTATTCTGCAACAGGATCAGTCAATATGGGGAGGGAGAAACCCTGTGTATTCTGGACCAGGATCAGTCAATATGGGGAGGGAGAAACCCTGTGTATTCTGGACCAGGATCAGTCAATATGGGGAGGGAGAAACCCTGTGTATTCTGGACCAGGGAACTCCTGTTGTGTACGGGACATCACACAGGAAGAACACTTCTTCTATGGTATTATGTAAAGGGTTGTTTATTCTACATTGACCTGTTACTACATTTGAAAGTTATCAAAACACTTAGTTTAGAATATCTACATACATTTAGGAATTGCATTATTCTCATATTACTCTGTAGACTACTGACTTATTAAACACTTCCTCTGGCATCTCACCGTACATCTGCCTGTAGTTACTGATCTCAACCGGCAGGAGGTTTGTTTGTGGTTATTGAGGAAACCGCTGTGGACAAGGTTCTGACAGAGGGGCGTGTCTTGGTGGTGGCAAGGACACACCCACATCAAACCACACCCCCAAGCCAACTCACGTTTGGCTTCTGTTATGGCCCGCCAGCATTTCTTAAGGAGCAAGTCCCCCCCCCTAAAAAACGAGGCCAAATCAGCAGGTGCAGTTCCCCTTCAACATTACACCAACAAGTGTCTGTGTGTGTGTGTCTGTGACTCACCCTGACGAGGGCGTCGTCGATGATGTGGTCTCGTCGTACTTTGAGCCTGAGATACGGGTTGAGCTGCTGTCCTTGTACCAGGCTGTAGAGCGCCGTGATCCTCCTCTCGCTGTACATGCTGATGCGGTTGTCGTAGTACAGACCCAGGCTCTTGGTGCAGGCGTTGAGGATGAAGGGACAGCTCTGGAAGGAGAACTTACTCTCCGAGTCCACCTTGAAGAAGGTAAAGTCCTTGTCCATCTCCAGAACATCGTTCAACGGCTCGTTGACAAACTCCTCGAAGGGGATGAGGGGTCGTCTGCAGTCCAGGGTCCTGACGCCCAGCTCCTTTTAAAATGATTTGAAAATCAGAAAAGTATTTAAATCGTTGTGGATAACACAGAAACTTGAACAACATATGTCCATTGTGGTCGTCTCACCTTCTCCAAAGGGTCGACCCGGGGCCCCTTCTTGTTACTCCTCTCCTCCCCCAGGAGCTCCTGCAGGGTGAGCTCGCTGGACTCTGACGCAGGCTCCTCCTCCTCATTGTGACCCGTATCCAGGTCTCCTCCCAGGACGTTGGCGTAGAACACCAGCTTCAAATACAATCAAACTTTATTTAACATGCTTTTTTTGTTTTTATGCAAAACGCTTTACAGTAAAAAAAATTAAACCTATGACCTTGGTTCTACCACTAGGTAATGTTAATATACCTTGGTTCTACCACTAGGTATTGTTAATGGACATTGGTTCTACCACTAGTTAATGTTAATGGACCTTGGTTCTACTCCCAGGTAATGTTAATGGACCTTGGTTCTACTCCCAGGTAATGTTAATGGACCTTGGTTCTACTCTTAGGTAATGCTAATGAACCTTGGTTCTACTCCCAGGTAATGCTAATGGACCTTGGTTCTACTCCCAGGTAATGCTAATGGACCTTGGTTCTACCACTAGGTAATGTTAATGGACCTTGGTTCTACTCTTAGGTAATGCTAATGAACCTTGGTTCTACTCCCAGGTAATGCTAATGGACCTTGGTTCTACCACTAGGTATTGTTAATGGACCTTGGTTCTACCACTAGACATTGCTAATGGCCATTGGTTCTTCTCCTAGGTAATGTTAATAGTTTGTATGGAACGAGCATGTCAGATCAGATTGACCAAGGCAGTTTCGAATCAGAACAGTACCTTCAGACACTTGGCTGCAGCCACCACACACTCGTCGTCGTTGACCAGACTGTCGCTGTCGTACTCGTTGCTGATTACCTGAATAAAAATGTGAATAATACATAAAAATAAAAAAATTGTATAACAGCTAAGCATTTCACTGTGCTGTTTACACCTGCTGTATCCTGTGCATGTGACAAATCACTCCTGGTTTAGATTGAGTTAGCACTATTCATTACAGAGGAATCAAACTCTATCTCTATCTAGGTAGCTAGGTAGAAAATGACAAAATGCATAAAGAATATTGAGCATGTAACTGTGCATTCTGTATAAATCAGTCTTGTCGACTGCGAGCATGAATGAAAAAAAAAAAAAAAACTAAAATCCGATAAAGGATGTAAGGTTACCGTGTAGGTGATGAGTTGCTGGAAAGTCTCCATCATACGCCTGATGTGCTCTACACTGTACCGAGACCACAGGCGCGTCAGCTTGGCCAGGGCAGGCAGAGGGAGTTTACTCATACACTTACAGAACAGAGGCATGGCCATCTCCAGGTACTCTGGGCTGTGGAGGCTGCTGTTCTCCATCACGATGACGAAGATGTTCAGGTAGTCTGGGTTGGTGTCGTACACGTCCAGATAGGTTAGATCCAGCTCTACGTTGGGAGTGAGGTAGACCAGGGCGTTGAGTAAGGCTGATTCCATCTTCTCGTTGGAGAGGAGTCTGTCGTACACTCTCCTCACAGCTTCTATGTCCACTGAGACCTCCACAGGACCCAGTCGGTTCTCCGTCGATCCCGTCGCTCCTTCCATGGACGCCGAGGCCTCCGATTCCTGCTCCATGGCGGTGGTTCTCTCCTTGTCGTCCTCGTCCTTGTCCTCGTCTTTGGCCTGGTGGGTCTTGCGCTGCTCCTTGGTGTCGGGGTGTTGCTCCTTGTCTTTCCTGAAGCTCCGCACCAGGCCGTCAGCGCTGGAGAAGATCCTCCCGATGACTCGGATCAGAGGAGAGTAGTCCTTCTTCCCCTCACAGATACTCAGGATCTCATACACCTTCTCCTCGGTCAGGTAATGCACCTCTGGACACAGAGCAATCACAGAGAAAATTAATACATGAGCAACCATTTGATTCTCTCTAAAATGAATACATGAGCAACCATTTGATTCTCTCTAAAATGAATACATGAGCAATCATTTGATTCTCTCTAAAATGAATACATGAGCAACCATTTGATTCTCTCTAAAATGAATACATGAGCAACCATTTGATTCTCTCTAAAATGAATAAATCAGCAACCATTTGATTCACTCTAAAATGAATACATGAGCAACCATTTGATTCTCTCTAAAATGAATACATGAGCAATCATTTGATTCACTCTAAAATGAATACATGAGCAACCATTTGATTCTCTCTAAAATGAATACATGAGCAACCATTTGATTCTCTCTAAAATGAATACATGAGCAACCATTTGATTCTCTCTAAAATGAATACATGAGCAACCATTTGATTCTCTCTAAAATGAATACATGAGCAACCATTTGATTCTCTCTAAAATGAATACATGAGCAACCATTTGATTCTCTCTAAAATGAATACATGAGCAACCATTTGATTCTCTCTAAAATGAATACATGAGCAACCATTTGATTCTCTCTAAAATGAATACATGAGCAACCATTTGATTCTCTCTAAAATGAATACATGAGCAACCATTTGATTCTCTCTAAAATGAATACATGAGCAACCATTTGATTCTCTCTAAAATGAATACATCAGCAACCATTTGATTCACTCTAAAATGAATACATGAGCAACCATTTGATTCTCTCTAAAATGAATACATGAGCAACCATTTAATTCACTCTAAAATGAATACATGAGCAACCATTTGATTCTCTCTAAAATGAATACATGAGCAACCATTTGATTCTCTCTAAAATGAATACATGAGCAACCATTTGATTCTCTCTAAAATGAATACATGAGCAATCATTTGATTCTCTCTAAAATGAATACATGAGCAACCATTTGATTCACTCTAAAATTAATACATGAGCAACCATTTGATTCACTCTAAAATGAATACATGAGCAACCATTTGATTCTCTCTAAAATGAATACATGAGCAACCATTTGATTCACTCTAAAATGAATATATGAGCAACCATTTGATTCTCTAAAATGAATACATGAGCAACCATTTGATTCACTCTAAAATGAATACATGAGCAACCATTTGATTCACTCTAAAATGAATACATGAGCAACCATTTGATTCTCTCTAAAATGAATACATGAGCAACCATTTGATTCTCTCTAAAATGAATGTATCAGCAACCATTTGATTCACTCTAAAATGAATACAATGGTGGAACAAACTCCCTCACGACGCCAGGTCAGCGGAGTCAATCACCACCTTCCGGAGACACCTGAAACCCCACCTCTTTAAGGAATACCTAGGATAGGATAAAGTAATCCCTCTAACCCCCCCCCCCCCCCCCCCCCCCTTAAAAGAGTTAGATGCACTATTGTAAAGTGGTTGTTCCACTGGATATCATAAGGTGAATGCACCAATTTGTAAGTCGCTCTGGATAAGAGCGTCTGCTAAATGACTTAAATGTAAATGTACATGAGCAACCATTTGATTCACTCTAAAATGAATACATGAGCAACCATTTGATTCTCTCTAGAATGAATACATGATCAACCATTTGATTCACTCTAAAATGAATACATGATCAACCATTTGATTCTCTCTAAAATGAATGAACATTGAATAGAGAGAAAAGGGTCACACAGGGCAGTGTACTATACAGGGTGCCATTTTGGGACTGTGAAAAGTATTGTGTTTACCTCTGAAGTCTTCCCTAGGAGGAAACAGGTTGTCTTCGTGGTCTGGCATCTTCCCGTGACGGTCGCCCAATAAGGCAGGGTGGGTTTCTTTGGCACTGCTATTGTCAGGGAAGGCAGCAGAGTGACGACCACACAGTTTGGCATTCATTTTATAGAGCTCCAGGGCTCTGATGGCCGCCGTGTTGTGATCCAGCGGCTGAAAACCAAGACACGAAGCACACAACTCATTCGTGCAGGCCCCATTTCCACAGCCCTCGGTTAACTGGCGAAAGTAGCGCTCAATTAGATGCTTTGCAGCCGCTCTCTTCCTGTACGGGACATTCAAACAGGAAGTGACAAGGTTTTAGTACGATGACCATCGAAAAGGAAGCGTGCTCATCACATGACTAACAAATCACACACAGAAGATAGATCAAGCACAAAAACAATCAAAACAGTCAGAATAAACTAGCGATGCAACAGTTACAATAAATGTACTAATCGTAAGTTAATCACAGCATTGCATTGCATTTGGAGGAAAATGTACTAGGCCTATGATTTGGCTCCAATGTTGCAAATTGATCCATGTGAAAAATGATGACATGTTAAAAATGAACTGACTGAATCACCACAATGTCATATCATATCAGACTAATGATCTATCCTTATATCACAATGTCATATCATATCAGACTAATGATCTATCCTTATATCACAATGTCATATCATATCAGACTAATGATCTATACTTACATCACAATATCATATCATATCAGACTAATGATCTATCGTTACATCACCATATCATATCAGACTAATGATCTATCCTTACATCACAATGTCATATCAGAATGATAATATATATCATAACATCACAATGTCATATCATATCAGACTAATGATCTATCCTTACATCACAATGTCATATCATATCAGACTAATGATCTATCCTTACATCACAATGTCATATCATATCAGACTAATGATCTATCCTTACATCACAATGTCATATCATATCAGACTAATGATCTATCCTTACATCACAATGTCATATCATATCAGACTAATGATCTATCCTTACATCACAATGTCATATCATATCAGACTAATGATCTATCGTTACATCACAATGTCATATCATATCAGACTAATGATCTATCCTTACATCACAATGTCATCACAATGTCATATCATATCAGACTAATCATCTATACTTACATCACAATGTCATATCATATCAGACTAATGATCTATCCTTACATCACAATGTCATATCATATCAGACTAATGATCTATCCTTACATCACAATGTCATATCAGAATGATAATATCTATCCTTACATCACAATGTCATATCATATCAGACTAATGATCTATCGTTACATCACAATGTCATGTCATATCAGACTAATGATCTATCGTTACATCACAATGTCATATCATATCAGACTAATGATCTATCCTTACATCACAATGTCATATCATATCAGACTAATGATCTATCCTTACATCACAATGTCATATCATATCAGACTAATGATCTATCCTTACATCACAATGTCATATCATATCAGAGTAATGATCTATCCTTATATCACAATGTCATATCATATCAGACTAATGATATATCCTTACATCACAATGTCATATCATATCAGACTAATGATCTATCCTTACATCACAATGTCATATCATATCAGACTAATGATCTATCCCTACATCACAATGTCATATCAGACTAATGATCTATCCTTATATCACAATGTCATATCATATCAGACTAATGATCTATCCTTACATCACAATGTCATATCATATCAGACTAATGATCTATCCTTACATCACAATGTCATATCAGACTAATGATCCAGCCTTACATCACAATGTCATATCAGACTAATGATCTATCCTTACATCACAATGTCATATCATATCAGACTAATGATCTATCCTTACATCACAATGTCATATCAGACTAATGATCTATCCTTACATCACAATGTCATATCATATCAGACTAATGATCTATCCTTATATCACAATGTCATATCATATCAGACTAATGATCTATCCTTACATCACAATGTCATATCATATCAGACTAATGATCTATCGTTACATCACAATGTCATATCATATCAGACTAATGATCTATCATTACATCACAATGTCATATCATATCAGACTAATGATCTATCCTTATATCACAATGTCATATCATATCAGACTAATGATCTATCCTTATATCACAATGTCATATCATATCAGACTAATGATCTATCCTTATATCACAATGTCATATCATATCAGACTAATGATCTATCCTTACATCACAATGTCATATCATATCAGACTAATGATCTATCCTTACATCACAATGTCATATCATATCAGACTAATGATCTATCCTTACATCACAATGTCATATCAGACTAATGATCTATCCTTACATCACAATGTCATATCAGACTAATGATCTATCCTTACATCACAATGTCATATCAGACTAATGATCTATCATTACATCACAATGTCATATCATATCAGACTAATGATCTATCCTTACATCACAATGTCATATCAGACTAATGATCTATCCTTACATCACAATGTCATATCATATCAGACTAATGATCTATCCTTATATCACAATGTCATATCATATCAGACTAATGATCTATCCTTACATCACAATGTCATATCATATCAGACTAATGATCTATCCTTACATCACAATATCATATCATATCAGACTAATGATCTATCCTTACATCACAATGTCATATCAGAATGATAATATATATCATAACATCACAATGTCATATCAGAATGATAATATATATCATAACATCACAATATCATATCAGAATGATATCCTTATATCACAATGTCATATCATATCAGAATGATAATATCTTTCCTTACATCACAATATCATATCAAAATGATAATCTTTCTTTACATCACAATGTCATATCAGAATGATAATATCTTTCCTTACATCACAATGTCATATCATATCAGAATGATAATATCTTTCCTTACATCACAATGTCATATCAGAATGATAATATCTATCCTTACATAACAATGTCATATCAGACTAATGATCTATCCTTATATCATAATGTCATATCATATCAGAATAATGATCTATCCTTACATCACAGTGTCATATCATATCAGACTAATGATCTATCCTTACATCACAATGTCATATCATATCAGACTAATGATCTATCCTTACATCACAATGTCATATCAGAATGATAATATATATCCTTACATCACAATGTCATATCAGAATGATAACATATATCATTACATCACAATATCATATCAGAATGATATCCTTATATCACAATGTCATATCAGAATGATATCTTTCCTTACATCACAAAATCATATCAGAATGATAATATCTTTCCTTACATCACAATATCATATCAGAATGATAATATATATCTTTACATCACAATGTCATATCATATCAGAATGATAAAGCTTTCCTTACATCACAATGTCATATCAGAATGATAATATCTATCCTTACATAACAATGTTATATCAGACTAATGATCTATCCTTATATCACAATGTCATATCATATCAGACTAATGATCTATCGTTACATCACAATGTCATATCATATCAGACTAATGATCTATCCTTACATCACAATGTCATATCATATCAGACTAATGATCTATCCTTACATCACAATGTCATATCATATCAGACTAATGATCTATCCTTATATCACAATGTCATATCAGACTAATGATCAATCCTTACATCACAATGTCATATCAGACTAATGATCTATCCTTACATCACAATGTCATGTCATATCAGACTAATGATCTATCCTTACATCACAATGTCATATCATATCAGACTAATGATCTATCCTTACATCACAATGTCATATCATATCAGACTAATGATCTATCCTTACATCACAATGTCATATCATATCAGACTAATGATCTATCCTTACATCACAATGTCATATCATATCAGACTAATGATCTATCCTTACATCACAATGTCATATCATATCAGACTAATGATCTATCCTTACATCACAATGTCATATCATATCAGACTAATGATCTATCCTTACATCACAATGTCATATCAGACTAATGATCTATCCTTACATCACAATGTCATATCAGACTAATGATCTATCCTTATATCACAATGTCATGTCATATCAGACTAATGATCTATCGTTACATAACAATGTCATATCATATCAGACTAATGATCTATCCTTACATCACAATGTCATATCATATCAGACTAATGATCTATCCTTACATCACAATGTCATATCAGACTAATGATCCAGCCTTACATCACAATGTCATATCAGACTAATGATCTATCCTTACATCACAATGTCATATAATATCAGACTAATGATCTATCCTTACATCACAATGTCATATCAGACTAATGATCTATCCTTATATCACAATGTCATATCAGACTAATGATCTATCCTTACATCACAATGTCATATCATATCAGACTAATGATCTATCCTTATATCACAATGTCATATCAGACTAATGATCTATCCTTACATCACAATATCATATCAGAATGATACTATCTATCCTTATATCACAATGTCATATCAGACTAATGATCTATCGTTACATCACAATGTCATATCATATCAGACTAATGATCTATCCTTACATCACAATGTCATATCATATCAGACTAATGATCTATCCTTACATCACAATATCATATCAGAATGATACTATCTATCCTTAGATCACAATGTCATATCAGAATGATAATATCTATCCTTACATCACAATGTCATATCAGAATGATATCAGTCCTAATAGGAATAGCAGAACAATTGTGTGAAAAAAATTGTGTGCCAAATGAGGTGGCTCATGGGAATATGGGGTTATTAGTAGTAGTAACATGCCTGGACCTGACACTTACATTCGGCTTGGTTTAGTGTCCTCTATGATGTAGGTAACTGTACTCTGAAACGGACAAGATGGGAGGAAGTTAGAGAACTAACCTTCGAGGATCATCTTTATATTAGGCTTCCCAAAATAAACGTCCATAAGAAGGCCAACTCTGTTTCGGGAATTATAACGAACGAAAAAGACAGATATAAAAGAGCTATAACAGTTCAACTACCTCATATTCATTTGCTTCCTTTGACATAGTAAAGTCTTGCTTAGTCAGTCAGCATATGGTTCGTTCTGCCTGGAAGATAATATTCTACAGCACCCTGATGTCAACAAACTCATTACAATTGTTGCAACATTATTATATTTCGGTTGGGGTGTATTCATTACGGAAACCGTTTACCGTTTAAGAACCAAACGGAAACTAACGGAACGACACGGGGAGGGACCTACTGGGAATTTGTCCAATGGAAACTCTTGTTTGCGTTTCCCATTTGGAGTAAACAAAATGCTTTGCAACGGTACCGGCGTAATGATTACACCCCAGGCTACAGGTCATGTTGCAACGGTATCGGCGTAATGATTACACCTCTAGTTACAGGTCATGTTGCAACGGTATCGGCTTAATGATTACACCTCTAGTTACAGGTCATGTTGCAACGGTATCGGCGTAATGATTACACCCCAGGCTACAGGTCATGTTGCAACGGTATCGGCGTAATGATTACACCTCTAGTTACAGGTCATGTTGCAACATGGTTGCAATGTTGACAAACACAAGCTAGTCAGACGTTTATTCACGTCAAACGTGCCCTGAACTGTCACCACAGCAGCAGCGAGTTGAGAAGAAGCTAGATGATTCTAGTTCAATCTAAGTAAAACCCATATTATGTCAAACTGGAGATGTCAACAACTGGAGGGTGGATACTGAATAAAATAAAAAGTAAAATCACTGCAAACGTGTATGAATATTTTGGCGATGTTTATACACGCTGTTCACGGAATCACCTCGGACACGATTGACAGTAAATTGCAGTCCAATAGTATCCCCGGTGTTAGCTAGCTAGCGTTAGATGATATTGTATACTACCGACCTGTGAGCGGTAGCCGAGTCATTCAGGGGCGGACTTTCTGTCTGTGGCCAAATCAGCTTCCCTTCGCCAGTCTTGCTCTCACGTGTCCTTGCTATAACACTATATTCGGCACTTACTATATACTACTCGAATGGATGTTCTGCGTGCCAAATAATACGATACAAGTTTGGTTTTTAGGCCTGCTAAACTCCCAGGTCACAAAACATACTCGACCATTTTGTGTCAACACGGAGATGTATCCCGGCATGCAGCGCATGGTCATCCCAAACAGAACATTTGGAATTAGAATACTAGAAGGGTCGTGACCCTTGTTATGACTGGATGTAAACCATTTTGGTCAGGGAGTTGATCAATCATAATTTGCCAGTGCTGTGATCATATATTTGTGCTAAGAATTAATCTGACCTTTATGTTTGTTAGCTAGCCAGACAGTTTTAGAAGAATGATTCCATTCACGTTTTTAATTAACTGCCAAGATTCTGTTCAAACAATGCAATCAATAGATGAGGTAAAGTGGTCAATGGACAGTAGACAACTTCATAGTTAGGTGGGACTTGCGAATAATTATACTACTTATTCTTCTGCACGCTACTGCTCTTACACTCTGTAAACTAGAAATGCCATTCAAAACGTTAAAGCGTGCAGACTAGTCTGGAATAGTGTGCTTGCAATACAACTTTTTTTTCTCATATGATTTAAACTTTTGTTTGTCTCTATTTTCTAAAGTTCCCCATTGTGACGTCATCACTTCCAACTTCCGTTCACCGTAAATACAACAATGCAACTTTTGACACAAATCAGCTACTTTGACCACTTTGCCAAACACTTACACAAAACAAATGAGAGAGTGTGACATCTCTGTCCACTTCTGGCCGGGGTAGGCTGTCATTATAAATAAGATTTTGTTATTAATTTCATTTTTTTATTGATATATATATATAAAAATATATATATACACATACACATAAACATTCATACGTATACACATATATATACCACAGGAGTTTGGTGCACCTTAATTGGGGAGATATGTATATACAATACTTGTTCTCCCCACTGTATATATACATACCTTTTTATAGAATATACCATTATTATTCCCCAAACCCTACCACCCTTCCCCCAATTGGAGAAACCAATAAACAATAACACTTAGGCTTCTACCTTCAGTTTATACATACCATACACATTTTACAGACACAATCTATTTTACAATAGTTATATTTTGTTTGTTTTTAGTCCTGGCCTTCCTCTATTTCTGATGTCCCTCCAGTTTGATTTCTATTTGCCATATATTTGTAACTGTGCTATTTCACACAATTTCTGAACCTATATACATTTTACAGACCCTGTATTTTTTTTTTATTACATGTGTTACCTTGTTGTTATTAGTCCCACCCTTCAGCTCCACTCAACCTCTCCCATCTATCTCTCAACACCATCCATATTGGATTTCTATTTGCCTTATATTTTTCAACTGTGCTGTGATGCTTCACAAAAGTACTGAACCTTTCTATTCTCATAATTTCTACAGATTGTAAAATTAAAGATAAACATTTTTGCTAAAATAATTATTATATTATTGTAAATAAGAATGTGTTCTTTAACTGACTTGTCTAGTTAAATAAAGGTTAAATAACAAATAATTAAATAAATGTAAAACATTTGATGGCTCCAGTTGTCATTGAAGTAGATTTCACTTTATACATTCATTTTCTAAATCTCATTCCAACCCAGAGATTCATATAGGGAATCATATCCTACAGTAATTAGACTTTTACATCAGTAAACTCAGTCCCAACACTCATCCACAATGGACAGGAACCATGGTCTGTGACAGTAACTTGGACAGGAACCATAGTCTGTGACAGTAACTTGGACAGGAACCATAGTCTGTGACAGTAACTTGGACATTTATATCCTTCCTGTTTGGCCCTGTCCGGGGGTATCATCGGATGGGGCCACAGTGTCTCCTGACCCCTCCTGTCTCAGCCTCCAGTATTTATGCTGCAGTAGTTTATGTGTCGGGGGGCTAGGGTCAGTTGGTTATACCTGGAGTACTTCTCCTATCTTATCCAGTGTCCTGTGTGAATTTAAGTATGCTCTCTCTAATTCTCTCGTTCTCTCTTTCTTTCTCTCTCTCGGAGAACCTGAGCCCTAGGACCATACATCACGGCAAACCGGGCATGATGACTCCTTGCTGTCCCCAGTCCACCTGGCCTTGCTGCTGTTCCAGTTTCAACTGTTCTGCCTGCTGTTATGGAACCCCTACCTGTTCAACTCTTAATGATCGGCTATGAAAAGCCAACTGACTTTTATTCCTGATTATTATTTGACCATGCTTGTCATTTATGAACATTTTGAAAATCTTGGCTCTCTCTAATTCTCTCCTTCTCTCTCTCTTTCTCTCTCTCGGAGGACCTGAGCCCTGGGACCGTGCGTCGGGGCTGCCGGGCGTGATGGCTCCTTGCTGTCCCCAGTCCACCTGGCCTTGCTGCTATTCCAGTTTCAGCTGTTCTGCCTGCGGTTATGGAACCGCCACCTGTCCCGGACCTGCTATTTTCAACTCTTGATGATCGGCTATGAAAAGCCAACTGAAAATTATTCATGATTATTATTTGACCATGCTTGTCACTTATGAACATTTTGAACATCTTGGCATAGTTCTGTTATAATCTCCACCCAGCACAGCCAGAAGAGGACTGGCCACCCCTCATAGCCTGGTTCCTCTCTAGGTTTCTTCCTAGGTTTTGGCTTTTCTAGGGAGTTTTTCCTAGCCACCGTGCTTCTACACCTGCATTGCTTGCTGTTTGGGGTTTTAGGCTGGGTGTCTGTACAGCACTTCGAGATATTAGCTGATGTACGAAGGGCTATATAAAATAAACTTGATTTGATTTGATTTGACATGAACCATGGTCTGTGACAGTAACTTGGACAGGAACCATGGTCTGTGACAGTAACTTGGACAGGAACCATGGTCTGTGACAGTAACTTGGACAGGAACCATGGTCTGTGACAGTAACTTGGACAGGAACCATGGTCTGTGACAGTAACTTGGACAGGAACCATGGTCTGTAACAGTAACTTGGACAGGAACCATGGTCTGTGATAGTAACTTGGACAGCAACCATGGTCTGTGACAGTAATTTGGACAGGAACCATGGTCTGTGACAGTAACTTGGACAGGAACCATAGTCTGTGACAGTAACTTGGACAGGAACCATAGTCTGTGACAGTAACTTGGACAGGAACCATGGTCTGTGACAGTAACTTGGACAGAAACCATGGTCTGTGACAGTAACTTGGACAGGAACCATAGTCTGTGACAGTAACTTGGACAGGAACCATAGTCTGTAACAGTAACTTGGACAGGAACCATGGTCTGTGACAGTAACTTGGACAGGAACCATGGTCTGTGACAGTAACTTGGACAGGAACCATGGTCTGTGACAGTAACTTGGACAGGAACCATGGTCTGTGACAGTAACTTGGACAGGAACCATGGTCTGTGACAGTAACTTGGACAGGAACCATGATCTGTGACAGTAACTTGGACAGGAACCATGGTCTGTGACAGTAACTTGGCAATCAATTGATCTCAGCTCTGCTATCAATTTCTGGAGGACTGGTCAAACAGAGAACCTCAAAAGGGCTGTTGTCAAATTAGCCTCGGCTTCCAGGCTTCGCTCATGGTGTATGAGAACTTTGGACTTCCGAGGCTATGGTCAAATAGAGGAAAACACAAGGAGTTGGGAAGAGAGTGTTGAATTATTTTGGAGGGGAATCCATCAGGTTATGAGGATTACTGCTGTAGAACAACATAAATAAAGATAACCCACCCCCCACCTCCTCCTCCTCTCCTATTGAAAATGCATGTTGAAATATGCTACCATTGACCTTTCAGTAAGAGAAGACAGCTATATTTATCAGGTCCTCTATTACTTTGCATTAGTGTGAATGACCTTTTAAGGACGGCATATTTGACAATGAGGTCTATGGTCGAGGCTAAGGCCTATAATTTAGCCAGAGGATCAGTAGCTTCTTGCCTAGCTGTGGATTGTGTGTAGCCCAATAACAAGGCGTAGCCTAACAGGCCTTTGGAAATATTTCAAATATAATAGTGGGAAAACACAGCTTGGAAAGCAAATGGCTCCTGCTGAAAAGATAAGACTCCAATTCTTATGCTGTAGGCTACCAACATATTTGATCAATTATTTTGAGATAGGGTTTTGACACGAATGTATCGGCCATCACCGGCGAGTGAGCTGCGCATAATTGGGTGAGTGAGTGAAAGAGGAAAGCATTTTTAGGACTATAATTTCCTCCTCATATTGTAGTCTACACTATACGTCTCCACACACATCAAGGCCTGGGCTGTTGATGGATCAAGACAAGGTGGTTTTTATTGATCTCAGATCCTCAGTTTGTCAGTGTCAAAGTAGCCTGTCAATTCGATCCTTTGTGCTGTATTAAAAAAGATTCTGCCCGAAGTCTCCAGTCATGTAAAATGACTTAGAATTACATGAAATTAAATGATAAAAGGCCCCCAAAAAATTGGGATCCTAGGCTACGAAAAATATTCCACACGTGTGCAAATTCTGTAAGTGACTCTACTACTCTATGCAAAATGTGATAATATGCATGCAATGCTTTATCATAGAGGTGATTTTTTCTCTCTCATGCCTCAGAGCTCCCCAGGTCACCCCCCTCTTGAACTCACTTTTTGTTCTGGGACCTCTCGATTTACGAATTAAGCACTGGCTATAATATAACCTGTCAAACACAGCCATTACTCGTTTGTCCTCATGTGGTTGATTGGTTGATTGATTGATTGAATTTCTTTGATAATTTGTCAAATCCATACATAAGCGTGTTCCAGCTGGTGATGCCTCCACATAAAATGTAAGAAAATCATGAAGGATAACACATTAAACCGTAACAGCTTATTTCCATTGCGGTCCTTTTGAAGAGGGAAAGGGGGAATACAGGAAGGTTAGACGGCGATCGTAATGACAACAGACAATGACAGACACAATTTTGGTTTGTTTCACAGCATCCGATAATTAATATAATTTCTGTTCCTAATAATAATAATAATAATAATCTATGGACAGGTACATCTTTCTTGTCTCACATACCCTTAATATATAAACAATCGATCCACAATATATACACACACACAGATATACATATAGTTGAAGTTGGAAGTTTACACACACTTAGGTTGGAGTCATTAAACTCATTTTTCAACCACTACACAAATGTCTTGTTAACAAACTATAGTTTTGGCAAGTCGGTTAGGACATCTACTTTGTACATGACACAAGTAATTTTTCCAACAATTGTTTACAGACAGATTATTTCACTTTATAATTCACTGTATCACAATTCCAGTGGGTCAGAAGTTTACATACACTAAGTTGACAGTGCCTTTAAACAGCTTGGAAAATTCCAGAAAATTATGTCATGGCTTTAGAAGCTTCTGATAGGCCAATTGACATCATTTGAGTCAATTTTAGGAGTACCTGTGGATGTATTTCAAGGTCTACCTTCACACATACACATATATATATATATACATACTGTATATACATACACACACAAGACAATCACATTGTAATTAACAACAGGCACCAAACAGCAGACCATATGCTATCCTGGGCATTTCCTTCTCTGACACCTACTTTAATCTTACCCCTCCCTTTTAAGACATGCTACTATTTAGCCATTTGTTTCAGTGAGAACTTGAAACTACCTATGGAGGTTGTAAGTTTCAAATTCTTTGGAAGATTATTCCAAAGAATGGCAGCCGAGAATGTAAATGTTTCTTTCCCCCCACATACCACTTTTAAATCTTAAAGGAACAGCGTCCGTTTCACTCCTTGTGGTTGAATAGTTACGGATATCTCTCACTCAAGTTAAAGTAATTACACAGGTACCTGGGGACCATAATGTGGACAATCTGATGTACAAGACACACTTTTATCTGAGCGACTCTCTCCTCCAATTTAAGCCGTCTAAAAGGCTTTCAAAGTGGGAATAGTCAAGATGCGTAAGTGCTGGAAGTTGAAGAATAATCCTGACTAATTTGTTCTGAGATGTCTGCAATACATTTTTTAAATTACTTGCGGGCACTATTGTACCAGGAAGAGCATGCATAGTCGAAGTGGTACTGAACAAGAGCCCCTGCCAATGTCCCCATTGCAATCTTATCCAGATATTTGGAGGTTCTAGCCAGGAATCTAATTTTATGGTTCTCTTTGGAGATAACGCTTTGTGCCATGCTGTCCCCTGTCCGATGGTTATCTAGAACACATCCAAGATACTTAACATCCAAGATACTTAACATCCAAGATACGTAACATCCAAGATACGTAACATCCAAGATACTTAACATCCAAGATACTTAACATCCAAGATACTTAACATCCAAGATACTTAACATCCAAGATATTTAACATCCAAGATACTTAACATCCAAGACATTTAACATCCAAGATACTTAACATCCAAGATACTTAACATCCAAGATACTTAACACCCAATATACTTAACATCCAAGATACTTAACATCCAAGATACTTATTAACATCCAAGATACTTAACAGAGTCTTTTGCTGCGACTACTATGTCACCTACTACCACCTTAAAAAATCGGGGGATTTCCTCAGTTTCACTTTGGACTCGAACAAGATGAACTCTGTTTTTCCAAAAGTGAAGTTGACATCTTATTTATTGTTATATAGCCATTTACTGACATTCAGAAGATCATCGCTGAGGGCTTTCTCAACCACATTTTTGTCTTTGTGGGAAACCAACATATAAGTTGCTTAGCTTTTGTCAAAGTCTATGTGGATGTATTTGATGGCATAGTGTAAACAGTCCTTGAGGAATGACGTCACTTTAGCCAGGATCACTGGATGTTATTCTCTACTATCCGGTGGGTGGGTTTAAACAGTACTTGATCCCACAGAGCAAAGGGTTAATTCAGTGAACACACCTTGATATAGGGTAGGCACATGCAAGCAGATGAGGACCTAGTAAAACCTGCAACAACCACAACAAAGCTCAGGTTTTCTGGAACAGGGACTAGGGACTTGTGAAAGACGATAGGAAGCTTAAAGACACACACAGTGCAAATAGGACATATTTCAATGATACAATTAGAATCCCAAATGACTCCCTATTCCCTATATAGTGCACTGCTTTTGCCCACTATTTTTGGACCAGATCTGGGATCCTATGACCTCATCGGTCACACTGACAGGCTTCTGGTGTGACAGAGCCAGAGAGACTGTATTTCACAACTCTGTCAGACTGTATTCCACCACTCTGTCAGAGCCAGAGAGATCCTACACATATAATGCTATATGCCATTATATGGACACAACATTCATTACAATGTGGTATCTGCATTGACTGTGACTGTAGTTTTACTATTCGCGTTCCTCTCACCACGACTGGCAACGTGCCCTCTGTCATACGGTACATTGAAGATGATCTAGGTACAGATGTTAGGAAATGACATAATGTGGCTTGAAATATCTGATTCCATGGGCTTTTTTTGGCTGTTTTGAGTCACTTCAAACTGCCAATGTGAACAAGGCTTTAGAGGATCTGTGGACAGAGCTGCCTTATGTGACACACACACACACACACACACACACACACACACACACACACACACACACACACACACACACACACACACACACACACACACACACACACACACACACACACACACACACACACACAATGTGTCTTCAATGTTGACTGTCTGGCAGAGCTGTGAAATACAGTCTGACAGAGTTGTGAAATACAGTCTGACAGAGTTGTGAAATACAGTCTGACAGAGTTGTGAAATACAGTCTGACAGAGTTGTGAAATACAGTCTGACAGAGTTGTGAAATACAGTCTGACAGAGTTGTGAAATACAGTCTGACAGAGTTGTGAAATACAGTCTGACAGAGTTGTGAAATACAGTCTGACAGAGCAGAGATGAAGCAACTGGAGAGAACTATACAATGGTATTTTTACGTAGGATCCCGGTCAACCGTAGGATCCTGGTCAACCGTAGGATCCTGGTCAACCGTAGGATCCTGGTCAACCGTAGGATCCTGGTCAACCGTAGGATCCTGGTCAAACGTAGGATCCTGGTCAACTGTAGGATCCTGGTCAACGGTAGGATCCCGGTCAACTGTAGGACCCTGGTCAACCGTAGGATCCTGGTCAAACGTAGGATCCTGGTCAACTGTAGGATCCTGGTCAACCGTAGGATCCTGGTCAACTGTAGGATCCTGGTCAACTGTAGGATCCTGGTCAACTGTAGGATCCTGCTGTAGGATCCTGGTCAACCGTAGGATCCTGGTCAACTGTAGAACCCTGGTCAACTGTAGGATCCTGGTCAACTGTAGGATCCTGATCAACCGTAGGATCCTGGTCAACCGTAGGATCCTGGTCAACCGTAGGATCCTGGTCAACTGTAGGATCCTGCCGTAGGATCCCGGTCAACTGTAGGATCCTGATCAACCGTAGGATCCTGGTCAACCGTAGGATCCTGCCGTAGGATCCTGGTCAACCGTAGGACCCTGGTCAACCGTAGGATCCTGGTCAACCGTAGGATCCTGGTCAACCGTAGGATCCTGCCGTAGGATCCTGGTCAACCGTAGGATCCTGGTCAACCGTAGGATCCTGGTCAACCGTAGGATCCTGGTCAACTGTAGGATCCTGGTCAACCGTAGGATCCTGCCGTAGGATCCTGGTCAACTGTAGGATCCTGGTCAACCGTAGGATCCTGGTCAACCGTAGGATCCTGGTCAACCGTAGGATCCTGGTCAACCGTAGGATCCTGCCGTAGGATCCCGGTCAACCGTAGGATCCTGGTCATCCGTAGGATCCTGCCGTAGGATCCTGGTCAACCGTAGGACCCTGGTCAACCGTAGGATCCTGGTCAACCGTAGGATCCTGGTCAACCGTAGGACCCTGGTCAACCGTAGGATCCTGGTCAACCGTAGGATCCTGGTCAACCGTAGGATCCTGCCTTAGGATCCTAGTCAACTGTAGGATCCTGGTCAACTGTAGGATCCTGGTCAACCGTAGGATCCTGGTCAACTGTAGGATCCTGGTCAACCGTAGGATCCTGGTCAACTGTAGGATCCTGGTCAACCGTAGGATCCTGGTCAACTGTAGGATCCTGGTCAACCGTAGGATCCCGGTCAACCGTAGGATCCCGGTCAACTGTAGAACCCTGGTCAACTGTAGGATCCTGGTCAACTGCAGGATCCTGGTCAACAGTAGGGGCAACAGAATACACAGCAGTATTGTCCGTATACAGGTGCATGTTACATTTTATTTTTTTACAGACAAACCAATAATGTTTAGGTATACAGTAAAATGTACTGGTCCAGTACTGACCCCTACAGGACAGAAATGAGAAAGGACAGAACAAAGACATATTCATTCAAACATAGTATGAATAGAAATGGATCAAATGAAACAACATAATTCCTCTGATTCAGAGGGGTCGAGTTAAATGCGGAAGACACTTTTCAGCTGAATGTATTCAGTTGTCCAACCCCCCCCCCCCCTTTCTGTCCTGTGTATAATCATGGTGTAAATCTGTAGTGAGAAAGACAACCTGCAGTTCTCCACATGGCCACTAGGAGGCTCTGTCGTCTCATAGAATCACAGGGTCCTATTCACTGGAATTAGACAAATCCAACCTCACTGTCTACCCTGAGGCCTCGGTGAATAAATGTCAGCTTTGAAATGTTATCCCGTGAATGATCACACGTAATTTGTTTCAATACAGTTTGATCTGAATTGTAGTGTAGTGGACTCAGCATCAAATCCTGTGGGTCACCCGAGGAGACCAGAGCAGATATACACCAGCTGTCTCAGTAGGAGTGATAATCTAGGCCAGGTCCCCATTAGATTACCTATTCAGTAGGAGTGATAATCTAGGCCAGGTCCCCATTATATTACCTATTCAGTAGGAGTGATAATCTATACCAGGTCCCCATTATATCACCAACTCAGTAGGATTGATAATCTAGGCCAGGTCCCCATTAGATTACCTATTCAGTAGGAGTGATAATCTAGGCCAGGTCCCCATTATATTACCTATTCAGTAGGAGTGATAATCTATACCAGGTCCCCATTATATCACCAACTCAGTAGGATTGATAATCTAGGCCAGGTCCCCATTAGATTACCTATTCAGTAGGAGTGATAATCTAGGCCAGGTCCCCATTATATTACCTATTCAGTAGGAGTGATAATCTATACCAGGTCCCCATTATATCACCAACTCAGTAGGATTGATAATCTAGGCCAGGTCCCCATTAGATTACCTATTCAGTAGGAGTGATAATCTAGGCCAGGTCCCCATTATATAACCTATTCAGTAGGAGTGTCACGCCCTGACCTTTGAGAGCCTTTTAATGTCTCTATTTTGGTTTGGTCAGGGTGTGATTTGGGGTGGGCATTCTATGCTTTGTTTTCTATGTTTCTTTATTTCTATGTTTTGGCCGGGTATGGTTCTCAATCAGGGACAGCTGTCTATTGTTGTCTCTGATTGGGAACCATACTTAGGTAGCCCTTTTTTCCTCCTTTCAGGGTGGGTAGCTGACTTTTGTTACACTTAGTCCCTGTAAGCTTCACGGTTATTTTCTTCGTTTGTTGTTTTGTTGGCATCATTTTTCTAACATAAAAGGAATATGTACACTCACCACGCTGCACTTTGGTCTTCCTTCAACGACGGCCGCGACAGAACTACTCACCACCAAAGGACCAAGCAGCGTGGTCAGGAGAGGCAGCCCCTCAAATTCTTTTGGGGGGGGGGGGGGGGGGGGGCACATGGGATGGTCGGCGAAGCCGAGGATGGAACTAGAACCAGTCGGGGTGAACTTGGAGGGGAGCGAAGGTAGTGAAGCAGAGACAGTGAAGGAGTTAATGGGGAGATTGGAGGAGAGAGCCATGAGAGAGCTGCTGTGTTGGTGCATGCGGCGTGTCCTCGGTTTGATGTCACCTGAGTCAGCTCTCCATACTCATCCTGAGGTGCGTGCTAGCCGTCTGGTGAGGACTGTGCCAGCCCCATGCACCAGGCCTCCTGTGCGCCTCCCCAGCCCTGCACGTCTTGTGCCAGCTTGGCGCTCCAGACCTCCAGTGCGCCTCCACAGCCCGGTGAGTCCTGCGCCGGCTCTACGCACGGTTTCCCCAGTTCGCCAGGAGAACCCAGTGCGGCCTGTTCCGGCTCCCCGCACGTGCCGGGCTAAATTGGGCATGCAGCCAAGAGGAGCGGTGCAAGTGCTAAGCACCAGAGCTCCAGTGCTCCCCTACAGCCCGGTTCGACCTGTGCCTGCGCTCTGGAGGTGCCGGGCTAGAGTGGGCATTCAGCCTGGAAGAGTGGTGCCAAGGCTACGCACCAGATCTCCAGTGCTCCCCCACAGCCCGGTTCATCCTGTGCCTCCTCCACGGACCAGGCCTCCAGTAGGTCTCCACAGCCCGGTTCATCCTGTGCCTCCTCCAAGGACCAGGCCTCCAGAAGGTCTCCCCAGCCTGGTGAGTCCGGTGCCTGCTCCACGGGCCAGTCCGGGGCCCCCAGCGAGGGTGCCCAGTCCGGGGCCCGCAACGAGGGTGCCCAGTCCGGGGCCCGCAACGAGGGTCCCCAGTCCGGGGCCCGCAACGAGGGTCCCCAGTCCGGGGCCCGCAGCGAGGGTTCCCAGCGAGGGTGCCCTTGTCTAGGTTGTCCACGCCACCCTTGTTGCAGTTGTAGTCTAGGATGAAGGCCGGCTTCCTGTCGTGACGATCGCTGACTTGGAACTCTGTGTGCAGCGTACTCAGAAGTAGGACGTTCTTATTTTTCTTTGCCAGGTAGGACACTAGAGTGGAGGTGGGCGTGAAGGCAAACCTGGAGGACAGGACCTGTCTGCAATTTGACTCGAGCAGCGCCGGCGGGAGCTCGGCCTTGTTCTTTCTCACCGTGCCCACCATGGTGAGGTTCCTCTCGAGGAGCCGCTGGCCCAGTTTGTAGGAGGTGAAGAAATTGTCACACGTGACATTGTGACCGCTCAGTCCCGTTGTCAGATCGAGGACGATGCGCATCCCCTGGTTCTTCTCGGGGCCTCCGCTGGCCGCCTTGCCGGTGTACACTTGCATCTTCCAAGCGTAGCTGGACTTGGCGTTGCAGGCCACCCACGACTTGATGCCGTATTTCGCCGGCTTGCTGGGAATGTACTGACGGAAAGGACAGCGGCCTTTGGCAAGGGGAGAAGAGATTGGCGTCATTGCCGGCTCATGGGGGGCAATGAGTGCTACGTTATACATATACTAGCTCTCTACACACACACACACACGCACACGCACACACACGCACATGCACAGTACCTCTGAACAGGACCAGTTGCTCGTCCACTGTCACGTCAGGCCCCGGGTTGTAGAAGGCCGGCAGATGCGCCTCCCAATGGCCCCAAACCTCTCGTATGGCTGCGAGTTTGTCCGTGGCGAGCCTCGCGGGTCTCGACTGGCAATCGTCGAATCGCAGCAGCCTCGAGTACTTATGAAAGACCTTGAGCGGCATGGTGGCTCGGAACACGGTCCTGCCACTCACAGGCTGGCAGCGGCCTCGCCTCGGGACCTGTAGACGCCCGCTAGGATCAGCAGGCCTACGTAGGTGCGCAGGTCGGTGACGTCAATGGCTCGGCAGCCTTCGCCGTATTTTCACGCCCCGTGCAGATTTGTCATTTCCAGAATTATCCTTTCTATCGCTGGTGTGACGAACATGTGGAAGGTGGACGCGATGTCGCGGGCTTGAGTCACGGATAAGGCCGTGAGGCCCGGAACTCGTCCGGCCCGGCGTGGCAGCCGTAGGCCATGGGGGACCATTTGATTTTGCTGTTTTCCGACAGCAAAGGCGTCTCCCTGTGGGCTCGAGCCGAAGCCATCTCTTCCTCGTGTTCGTCCTCTTTTTCGTCCTCGGGGGCTTCCTCCGGGTCTTCCTCTGAAGAGCGCGAAGACGCCTGGTCGGCCTCGCGCTCGGGGTTGTATTCCTCCCCGTCTTCCGAAACCTTTTCCTCCTCCTCCTCCTCGGAATCGGAGTAGTCTTCTTGGTCGACGCAGGAGAAGATCTATTCTAGAACATGCGCAGCGGTGAAACGCACGGCCATGGCGGTTTGGGTCCACTGATCGGGTCCACTGAGCAGCGAGGAAGAGCACACGGCACGGGGGTAGCGATGACTTTGTGTGCCGCTGACAATATTAGTATCCTCTTTACGGGCCAGCTTACACGCGCGTGTTCGCCCCTGTTGCGCCGCTGGGCGTGTGTAGCCGTGTGTGCAGTTCACCCGTGCACCACTGGGCTGTACTCTTGCACACACAGCGGGGTATGTCTGGCCCTGGCTGGGTCACTCTGACCCCGAGCACAGCGGGGGAGCCCCCACCTCACACAGTACACACAATAGCATACACCTCCCTAGTGGCTGGCTGGGTCACGCTGACCCCCAGCACAGAGCACAGAGAGGGAGCCCTCCAAACACAGGGCATGAGTCACTCTGACCCCGAGGACCACGGGAGGGTTATTAAAAAAAATACTGGTTATATATATAAAAAAGACCTTCACTTGAAAAACCAGAAAAAAGCGTCAATAGTTCTGTTTGTTCATTTTGAGACGCCGTAGCCAGCACCCATTTCCTCAAAGTAGTCAGAATAAATCTTTTTTTTTATTATTTATTATTATTTAACTAGGCAAGTCAGTTAAGAACAAATTCTTATTTACAATCACGGCCTACCCCGGCCAAACCTGGACGGCGAAGGTTCTGTAGTGACGCCTTTAGCACTGAGATGCTTTAGACCGGAGCCCCTAAGGAACCACAATAACTATGTCATACATTTTTACGTTTTTGATGAAGAGATCTTAGTTGCGCAATTTTACATCTAGCTAAGATGTTTGGTGCAGTATTTCTCAATGAAAAATGTGCATGAGAACGAGTCAAACACTTAATTGAAGAATCCCTACTGTTGACCAATCACAGAAGGGGCGTAGACGTCGACTTCTGAACTTTGGCTTGCCTCGAGATAGAATGTTGTGCACTAACAGACCAAAAAAAACTTTCCAAAGACGAAAATGAACTAAAACGACAAAATGTTCAACCTGACAGAGTTTGAGAGGATCTGCAGAGAAGAATGGGAGAAACTCCCCAAATACAGGTGTGCCAAGCTTGTAGCGTCATACCCAAGAAGCCTCGAGGCTGTAATCGCTGCCAAAACAAAGTACTGAGTAAAGGGTCTGAATACTTATGTAAAAGTGATATTTCAGTTTGTTATTTTTAATAAATTACCAAACATTTCCAAAAACTTTTTTTTGCTTTGTCATTATGGGGTATTGTGTGTAGATTGATGAGAGAAAAAAAACAATTTAATCAATTTTAAATAACGTAACAAAGTGTGGGAAAAGTCAAGGGGTCTGAATCCTTTCAGAAGGAACTGTATGTACTCTTCCGAAGTGTTTTGGATGGGAAGCTTGCGGATGCCTTTAGAAGTTCACAACCAGAAGGTGTAGGCTGAATAGAAAGAATTAGGCTCAAATGGAAAAATATTCAACTAAATAATAAGGATTTCTTGCATCCTAATAGAGGTGTGGATTACATCTCACATGACAGTGTTGGAACTTGTAAACAAGGCTACATGGGATTTCTGTTAATACAACTCCATGCAGCCAATGGCAATGTCCGCTTGATGTATAATGCCGGGAGCCGCTTGTGGATTTGACAGCTCTAAGACAGTTTCACCTCCAACACCGTCAGAACAACCGCTGTGCGGACGTCGACTAAAGCGGATCTGATTGAATAAAGCCCTAAATCAGCAGCCCTATAGTATATATATATATATATATATATAGGTACAGTACTGTTATGAGGGCACAAGGCAAGACCCAGATGCAGACACGGGAGGCAGATGGTTTGAGTCTCTGATATTTATTAAATCAAAAAAGGGGTAGGCAAGAGAATGGTCGTGGAGAGGCAAAAAGTTAAAACCAGTTCAGAGTCCAGGAGGTGTGGCAGGCAGCCTCGAGGTCAGGGCAGGTGGGTACAGAGTCCAGAAAAACAGGCAAGGGTCAAAACCGGGAGGACTAGTAAAAGAGAATAGAAAAGGCAGGAGCACGAGAAAACCACGCTGGTTGACTTGGAACATACAAGATGAACTGTTACAGACAGACAGGAAACACAGAGATAAATACACTGGTACAGAGAGACAGGAAACACAGAGATAAATACACTGGCACAGACAGACAGGAAACACAGGGATAAATACACTGGTACAGAGAGACAGGAAACACAGAGATAAATACACTGGTACAGAGAGACAGGAAACACAGGAATAAATACACTGGTACAGAGACAGGAAACACAGGGATAAATACACTGGTACATAGAGACAGGAAACACAGGGAAATATACACTGGTACAGAGAGACAGGAAACACAGGGATAAATACACTGGGGAAAACAAGCAACACCTGGAGGGGGTGGAGACAATAACGAGGACAGGTGAAACTGATCCAAATCAGTCAGGTTTCAAGACTAGTCATTCAACTGAGACTGCTCTTCTCTGTATCACGGAGGCGCTCCGCACTGCTAAAGCTAACTCTCTCTCCTCTGCTCTCATCCTTCTAGACCTATCGGCTGCCTTCGATACTGTGAACCATCAGATCCTCCTCTCCACCCTCTCCGAGTTGGGCATCTCCGGCGCGGCCCACGCTTGGATTGCGTCCTACCTGACAGGTCGCTCCTACCAGGTGGCGTGGCGAGAATCTGTCTCCTCACCACGTGCTCTCACCACTGGTGTCCCCCAGGGCTCTGTTCTAGGCCCTCTCCTATTCTCGCTATACACCAAGTCACTTGGCTCTGTCATAACCTCACATGGTCTCTCCTATCATTGCTATGCAGACGACACACAACTAATCTTCTCCTTTCCCCCTTCTGATGACCAGGTGGCGAATCGCATCTCTGCATGTCTGGCAGACATATCAGTGTGGATGACGGATCACCACCTCAAGCTGAACCTCGGCAAGACGGAGCTGCTCTTCCTCCCGGGGAAGGACTGCCCGTTCCATGATCTCGCCATCACGGTTGACAACTCCATTGTGTCCTCCTCCCAGAGCGCTAAGAACCTTGGCGTGATCCTGGACAACACCCTGTCGTTCTCAACTAACATCAAGGCTGTTATGCTGGTGAATGAGGACCCAAAAGCGACGTAATAGAAACAGAGTCTTTATTCCAGTATTAAACAAACAATGATTCTCCTGGATATTATCAAAGGTAAATCCAAAACAGGAAACTGAAATCCTCTCGTCAGTAGAGAGGAACGACTGGAGACGCGACCACAGACTGCAGGTCGCTTCAGGAAGGCACAGGCCGTAGCTGACATAGACACCTGCTCACACGCAGCATCTGAAGAAGGCAAAAACACGACAGGGCGGAACAAGGACACAGAACAGCAAACATCAAACAAGAATCCGACAAGGACAGAAGCGGAAAACAGAGGGAGGAAATAGGGACTCTAATCAGAGGGCAAAATAGGGGACAGGTGTGAAAGAGTAAATGAGGTCGTTAGGAGAATGAGAAACAGCTGGGAGCAGGAACGGAACGATAGAGAGAGAGAGCGGGAGAGGGAGAGAGGGAGGAGGAGAGAGAGGGATAGAAAGAGGGAAAGAACCTAATAAGACCAGCAGAGGGAAGCACAGGGACAAGACATGATGATCAAAGACAAAACATGACAGTACCCCCCCACTCACCGAGCGCCTCCTGGCGCACTCGAGGAGGAACCCTGGCGGCAACGAAGGAAATCATCAATCAACGAACGGTCCAGCACGTCCCGAGATGGAACCCAACTCCTCTCCTCAGGACCGTAACCCTCCCAATCCACTAAGTACTGGTGACCACGTCCCCGAGAACGCATGTCCATGATCTTCCGTACCTTGTAAATAGGTGCGCCCTCGACAAGGACGGGGGGGGGGGGAGGGAAGACGAACGGGGGCGCGAAGAAAAGGCTTGACACAAGAGACATGGAAGACAGGGTGGACGCGACGAAGATGTCGCGGAAGAAGCAGTCGCACAGCGACAGGATTGACGACCTGAGAGACACGGAACGGACCAATGAACCGCGGAGTCAACTTGCGAGAAGCTGTCGTAAGGGGAAGGTTACGAGTGGAAAGCCACACTCTCTGACCGCGACAATACCTAGGACTCTTAATCCTACGTTTATTGGCGGCTCTCACAGTCTGCGCCCTGTAACGGCAAAGTGCAGACCTGACCCTCCTCCAGGTGCGCTCACAACGTTGGACAAAAGCCTGAGCGGAGGGAACGCTGGACTCGGCGAGCTGGGACGAGAACAGAGGAGGCTGGTACCCAAGACTACTCTGAAATGGAGATAGCCCGGTAGCAGACGAAGGAAGCGAGTTGTGAGCGTACTCAGCCCAGGGGAGCTGTTCTGCCCAAGACGCAGGGTTTCGAAACGAAAGGCTGCGTAATATGCGACCAATCGACTGATTGGCCCTTTCTGCTTGACCGTTAGACTGGGGATGAAACCCGGAAGAGAGACTGACGGAAGCACCAATCAAACGACAGAACTCCCTCCAAAACTGTGACGTGAATTGCGGGCCTCTGTCTGAAACGGCGTCTAACGGGAGGCCATGAATTCTGAACACATTCTCAATGATGATTTGTGCCGTCTCCTTAGCGGAAGGAAGCTTAGCGAGGGGAATGAAATGTGCCGCCTTAGAGAACCTATCGATAACCGTAAGAATCACAGTCTTCCCCGCAGACGAAGGCAGACCGGTAATAAAGTCTAAGGCGATGTGAGACCAAGGTCGAGAAGGAATGGGAAGCGGTCTGAGACGACCGGCAGGAGGAGAGTTACCTGACTTAGTCTGCGCGCAGTCCGAACAAGCAGCCACGAAACGGCGCGTGTCCCGCTCCTGAGTAGGCCACCAAAACCGCTGGCGAATAGAAGCAAGCGTACCCCGAACGCCGGGGTGGCCAGCTAACTTGGCAGAATGAGCCCACTGAAGAACAGCCAGACGAGTAGAGACAGGAACGAACAGAAGGTTACTAGGACAAGCGCGCGGCGACGCAGTGTGAGTGAGTGCTTGCTTTACCTGTCTCTCAATTCCCCAGACAGTCAACCCGACAACACGCCCTTCAGGGAGAATCCCCTCGGGGTCGGTAGAAGCCACAGAAGAACTAAAGAGACGGGATAAGGCATCAGGCTTGGTGTTCTTATTTCCCGGGCGATAGGAAATCACGAACTCGAAACGAGCGAAAAACAACGCCCAACGAGCTTGACGTGCATTAAGTCGTTTGGCAGAACGGATGTACTCAAGGTTCTTATGGTCAGTCCAAACGACAAAAGGGACGGTCGCCCCCTCCAACCACTGTCGCCATTCGCCTATGGCTAAGCGGATGGCGAGCAGTTCGCGGTTACCCACATCATAGTTGCGTTCCGATGGCGACAGGCGATGAGAAAAGTAAGCGCAAGGATGGACCTTATCGTCAGACTGGAAGCGCTGAGACAGAATGGCTCCCACGCCCACCTCTGAAGCGTCAACCTCGACAATGAATTGTTTAGTGACGTCAGGAGTAACAAGGATAGGGGCGGATGTAAAACGCTTCTTGAGGAGATCAAAAGCTCCCTGGGCGGAACCGGACCACTTAAAGCAAGTCTTGACAGAAGTCAGAGCTGTGAGAGGGGCAGCCACTTGACCGAAATTACGAATGAAACGCCGATAGAAATTAGCGAAACCGAGAAAGCGCTGCAACTCGACACGTGACTTAGGAACGGGCCAATCGCTGACAGCCTGGACCTTAGCGGGATCCATCTGAATGCCTTCAGCGGAAATAACAGAACCGAGAAATGTGACAGAGGAGACATGAAAGGCGCACTTCTCAGCCTTCACGTAGAGACAATTCTCTAAAAGGCGCTGGAGTACACGTCGAACGTGCTGAACATGAATCTCGAGTGACGGTGAAAAAATCAGGATATCGTCAAGGTAAACGAAAACAAAGATGTTCAGCATGTCTCTCAGTACATCATTAACTAATGCCTGAAAGACAGCTGGAGCATTAGCGAGACCGAACGGCAGAACCCGGTATTCAAAATGCCCTAACGGAGTGTTAAACGCCGTTTTCCACTCGTCCCCCTCTCTGATGCGTACGAGATGGTAAGCGTTACGAAGGTCCAACTTAGTAAAGAACCTGGCTCCCTGCAGAATCTCGAAGGCTGACGACATAAGGGGAAGCGGATAACGATTCTTAACCGTTATGTCATTCAGCCCTCGATAATCCACGCAGGGGCGCAGAGTACCGTCCTTCTTCTTAACAAAGAAAAACCCCGCTCCGGCGGGAGAGGAAGAAGGCACCACGGTACCGGCGTCGAGAGAAACAGACAGATAATCCTCGAGAGCCTTACGTTCGGGAGCCGACAGAGAGTATAGTCTACCCCGAGGGGGAGTGGTCCCCGGAAGGAGATCAATACAACAATCATACGACCGGTGAGGAGGAAGAGAGTTGGCTCTGGACCGACTGAAGACCGTGCGTAGATCATGATATTCCTCCGGCACTCCTGTCAAATCACCAGGTTCCTCCTGAGTAGAGGGGACAGAAGAAACAGGAGGGATAGCAGACATTAAACACTTCACATGACAAGAAACGTTCCAGGATAGGATAGAATTACTAGACCAATTAATAGAAGGATTATGACATACTAGCCAGGGATGACCCAAAACAACAGGTGTAAAAGGTGAACGAAAAATCAAAAAGGAAATGGTCTCACTGTGGTTACCAGATACTGTGAGGGTTAAAGGTAGTGTCTCACATCTGATACTGGGGAGAGGACTACCATCTAAGGCGAACATGGGCGTGGGCTTCCCTAACTGTCTGAGAGGAATGTCATGTTTCCGAGCCCATGCTTCGTCCATAAAACAACCCTCAGCCCCAGAGTCTATCAAGGCACTGCAGGAAGCAGCCGAACCGGTCCAGCGTAGATGGACCGACAAGGTAGTACAGGATCTTGATGGAGAGACCTGAGTAGTAGCGCTCACCAGTAGCCCTCCGCTTACTGATGAGCTCTGGCTTTTACTGGACATGACATGACAAAATGTCCAGCAGAACCGCAATAGAGGCAAAGGCGGTTGGTGATTCTCCGTTCCCTCTCCTTAGTCGAGATGCGAATACCTCCCAGCTGCATGGGCTCAGTCTCTGAGCCGATGGGAGGAGATGGTTGAGATGCGGAGAGGGGAAACACCGTTAACGCGAGCTCTCTTCCACGAGCTCGGTGACGAAGATCTACCCGTCGTTCTATGCGGATGGCGAGTGCAATCAAAGAGTCCACGCTGGAAGGAACCTCCCGGGAGAGAATCTCATCCTTAACCTCAGCGTGGAGTCCCTCCAGAAAACGAGCGAGCAACGCCGGCTCGTTCCAGTCACTGGATGCAGCAAGAGTGCGAAACTCTATAGAGTAATCCGTTATGGATCGATCACCTTGACATAGGGAAGCCAGGGCCCTGGAAGCCTCCTTCCCAAAAACTGAACGATCAAAAACCCGTATCATCTCCTCTTTAAAGTTCTGATAAACGTTAGAACACTCAGCCCTTGCCTCCCAGATAGCTGTGCCCCACTCCCGAGCCCGACCAGTAAGGAGTGATATGACGTAAGCGATCCGAGCTCTCTCTCTTGAGTATGTGTTGGGCTGGAGAGAGAACACAATATCACACTGGGTGAGAAAGGAGCGACACTCAGTGGGCTGCCCAGAGTAACATGGTGGGTTATTAACCCTAGGTTCCGGAGACTCGGAAGACCAGGAAGTAGCTGGTGGCACGAGACGAAGACTCTGAAACTGTCCTGAGAGATCGGAGACGTGAGCGGCCAGGGTCTCAACGGCATGACGAGCAGCAGACAATTCCTGCTCGTGTCTGCCGAGCATTGCTCCCTGGATCTCGACGGCAGTGTTGCGAGAATCCGTAGTCGCTGGGTCCATTCTTGGTCGGATTCTTCTGTTATGCTGGTGAATGAGGACCCAAAAGCGACGTAATAGAAACAGAGTCTTTATTCCAGTATTAAACAAACAATGATTCTCCTGGATATTATCAAAGGTAAATCCAAAACAGGAAACTGAAATCCTCTCGTCAGTAGAGAGGAACGACTGGAGACGCGACCACAGACTGCAGGTCGCTTCAGGAAGGCACAGGCCGTAGCTGACATAGACACCTGCTCACACGCAGCATCTGAAGAAGGCAAAAACACGACAGGGCGGAACAAGGACACAGAACAGCAAACATCAAACAAGAATCCGACAAGGACAGAAGCGGAAAACAGAGGGAGGAAATAGGGACTCTAATCAGAGGGCAAAATAGGGGACAGGTGTGAAAGAGTAAATGAGGTCGTTAGGAGAATGAGAAACAGCTGGGAGCAGGAACGGAACGATAGAGAGAGAGAGCGGGAGAGGGAGAGAGGGAGGAGGAGAGAGAGGGATAGAAAGAGGGAAAGAACCTAATAAGACCAGCAGAGGGAAGCACAGGGACAAGACATGATGATCAAAGACAAAACATGACAAAGGCGGTGGCCCGTTCCTGTAGGTTCATGCTCTACAACATCCGCAGAGTACGACCCTGCCTCACACAGGAAGCGGCGCAGGTCCTAATCCAGGCACTTGTCATCTCCCGTCTGGATTACTGCAACTCGCTGTTGGCTGGGCTCCCTGCCTGTGCAATTAAACCCCTACAACTCATCCAGAACGCCGCAGCCCGTCTGGTGTTCAACCTTCCCAAGTTCTCTCACGTCACCCCGCTCCTCCGCTCTCTCCACTGGCTTCCAGTTGAAGCTCGCATCCGCTACAAGACCATGGTGCTTGCCTACGGAGCTGTGAGGGGAACGGCACCTCAGTACCTCCAGGCTCTGATCAGGCCCTACACCCAAACAAGGGCACTGCGTTCATCCACCTCTGGCCTGCTCGCCTCCCTACCACTGAGGAAGTACAGTTCCCGCTCAGCCCAGTCAAAACTGTTCGCTGCTCTGGCCCCCCAATGGTGGAACAAACTCCCTCATGACGCCAGGACAGCGGAGTCAATCACCACCTTCCGGAGACACCTGAAACCCCACCTCTTTAAGGAATACCTAGGATAGGATAAAGTAATCCTTCTCACCCACCCCCCCCCCTTAAAAGATTTAGATGCACTATTGTAAAGTGGCTGTTCCACTGGATGTCATAAGGTGAATGCACCAATTTGTAAGTCGCTCTGGATAAGAGCGTCTGCTAAATGACTTAAATGTAAATGTAAATCAGGGTGTGACAACTCTAATACGGCCCCTGAGCATGTCAACCCCGAGTCACACAGCTCATCAAACTGACAGCTATTAAACAGTGTTTTATGACATCTAATGCTGCTCTAAGTATAATTCATATCCCCCGCAGACACTCCATAAAGCTACGAAAGGGTCAGAATGAATTCCTGTGGAGCTTTGGAAAATCTAAATTAGCATATTTACAATGTGAATGATAGGAGACCTTGCATACAGCAATGACAGCACACTTTTTGAAAAAGCAACGGCGCAATGCGGCCTGCCTGGAGTAATAAACGTTCACCAGGATTACAACTGTGATTTAGTGCCTATCATCTGCTCTGAGCCCAGCCCTCCTCCCCATCCCTCTCTCCTCTCCTCCATCCCTCTCTCCTAGTCTCCATCCCTCTCTCCTCTCCTCCATCCCTCTCTCCTCTCCTCCATCCCTCTCTCCTCTCCTCCATCCCTCACTCCTCTCCTCCCCTCCATCCCTCACTCCTCTCCTCTCCTTCATCCCTCTCTCCTCTCTTCCATCCCTCTCTCCTCTCCTCCATCCCTCTCTCCTCTCTTCCATCCCTCTCTCCTAGTCTCCATCCCTCTCTCCTCTCCTCCATCCCTCTCTCCTCTCCTCCATCCCTCTCTCCTCTCCTCCATCCCTCTCTCCTCTCCTCCATCCCTCTCTCCTAGTCTCCATCCCTCTCTCCTCACCTCCTCCCCTCACTCCTCTCCACCATCTCTCTCTCCTCCCCTCCGTCCCTCTCTCCTCCATCCCTCCCTCTCTCCTAGCCTCCATCCATGTCTCCTCCATCCCCCACTCCTGTCCTCCATTCCTCACTCCTCTCCTCCATCCCTCTCTCCTCACCTCCTCCCCTCACTCCTCTCCACCATCTCTCTCTCCTCCCCTCCGTCCCTCTCTCCTCCATCCCTCCCTCTCTCCTAGCCTCCATCCATGTCTCCTCCACCCCCCACTCCTCTCCTCCATCCCTCTCTCCTCTCCTCCATCCCTCTCTCCTCTCCTCTATCCCTCTGTCCTCTCCACCATCCGTCTCTCCTCTCCACAATCCCTCTCTCCTCTCCTCCATCCCTCTCTCATCTCCACCATCCCTCTCTCCCCGCTCCATCCCTCTCTCCTCCCCTCAATCCCTCTCTCCTCTCCTTCATCCCTCTCTCCTCTCCTACTCCCCTCACTCCTCTCCTCTCTCCTCTCCTTCATCCCTCTCTTCTCTCCTCCTCCATCCCTATCTCATCTCCTCCATCACCCACTCCTCTCCTCTATCCCTCTCTCACATTGAAGAGAGCTTAACTTCTCTAGGGTAGGGGGCAGCATTTTCACGTTTGGATGAAAAGCATACCCAAATTCAACTGCCAGCTACTCATCCCCAGAAGATAAGATATGCATATTGTTAGTAGATTTGGATAGAAAACACTCTGAAGTTTCTAAAACTGTTTGAATCATGTCTGTGAGTATAACAGAACTTATTTATCAGGCGAAACCCAGAGGACAAACCATTCAGATTTTATTTTTATTTTTTGCGGTCACTCTCTTTTCAATGAGATTTCATTGGGAAACCAGATTTCTAAGCGACCTGCTTGCAGTTCCTACGGCTTCCACTGGATGTCAACAGTCCTGAAAAATTGGTTGAGGTTATTCCTTTGTGTAATGAAGAAGTACGGCCATCTTGAAGTCGAGTCACTCTCGGTGTCCTGTTTGATCGAAGCGCTTGAGCAGAACGCTGGCTTTAGTTGGTTTAAATCCTGTATTGAACACAGATCATCCCGTCTTCAATTTTATTGATTATTAACTTTAAAAAATACCTAAAGTTGTATTACAAAAGTAGTTTGACATTTTTTGGCAAAGTTTACAGGTAACCTTTGAGATATTTTGTCGTCACGTTTGAGCAAGTTGGAACCTGTGTTTTTCTGGATCAAACGCGCCAAATAATTGGGCATTTTGGATATATATCGACGGAATTAATCGAACAAAAGGACCATTTGTGATGTTTATGGGACATATTGGAGTGCCAACAACAGAAACTCGCCAAAGGTAAGGGATGAATTATATTTTTATTTCTGCGTTTTGTGTCGCGCCTGCAGGGTCGAAATATGCTACACTCTCTTTGTTCACTATGGTACTATCCTCAGATAATAGCATCGTATGCTTTCGCCGAAAAGCCTATTTGAATTCTGACATGTTGGCTGGATTCACAACCAGTGTAGCTTTAATTTGGTATCTTTCATGTGTGATTTAATGAAAGTTTGATTTTTATAGTAATTTTCATTGTAATTAATTTGAATTTGGCGCTCTGCATTTTCTCTGGCTTTTTGCCAAGTGAGACAGTAGCGTCCCGCATAAACTCAGATTTTTGGATATAAATATGAACTTTACTGAACAAAACATACATGTATTGTGTAACATGAAGTCCTATGAGTGTCATCTGATGAAGATCATCAAAGGTTAGTGATTAATTTTATCTCTATTTCTGCTTTTTGTTACTGCTCTCTTTGGCTGGAAAAATGGCTGTCTTTTTCTGTGACTTGGCTCATACCAAACATAATCGTTTGGTGTGCTTTTGTCGTAAAACCTTTTTGAAATCGGACACTTTGGCTGGATTTACAACAAGTGTAGCTTTAAAATGGTGTAAAATACTTGTATGTTTGAGGAATTTAAATTATGGGATTTCTGTTGTTTTGAATTTGGCGCCCTGCAGTTTCACTGGCTGTTGACGAGGTGGGACGCTACCGTCCCACATACCCTAGAGAAGTTAAATCATGTCCAACAATTAAAGAAATGTGAAAAGGTGTCATTTTACATCTTTAAAATAGCTGATTACAGCATCTACAATGATTCCATAAATTACCCTTTGATAACAATATGATGACTACACTGCATAATTCTCTATGTTCATCAGAGAACCAGGCACGGGAAGGAGGAGGGGAGGACTACAGGCTGGCTGAGAGGAGAGGAGGGGAGGATGACAGGCAGAGGGGAGAGTAGGGGAGGATGACAGGCAGGCCGAAGGGAGAAGAGGGGAGGGTGACAGGCAGAGGGGAGAGTAGGGGAGGATGACAGGCAGGCCGAAGGGAGAAGAGGGGAGGGTGACAGACTGGCTGAGAGGAGAAGAGGGGAGGGTGACAGGCTGGCTGAGAGGAGAGGAGGGGAGGACGACAGGCTGGCTGAGAGGAGAGGAGGGGAGGATGACATGCAGAGGGGAGAGTAGGGGAGGATGACAGGCAGGCCGAAGGGAGAAGAGGGGAGGGTGACAGACTGGCTGAGAGGAGAGGAGGGGAGGACGACAGGCTGGCTGAGAGGAGAGGAGGGGAGGATGACAGGCAGAGGGGAGAGTAGGGGAGGATGACAGGCAGGCCGAAGGGAGAAGAGGGGAGGGTGACAGACTGGCTGAGAGGAGAGGAGGGGAGGATGACAGGCTGGCTGAGAGGAGAAGAGGGGAGGACGACAGGCTGGCTGAGAGGAGAGGAGGGGAGGACGACAGGCTGGCTGAGAGAAGATCAGGGGAGGACGACAGGCTGGCTGAGAAAAGATCAGGGGAGGACGACAGGCTGGCTGAGAGGAGAGGAGGGGAGGACGACAGGCTGGCTAAGAGGAGATCAGGGGAGGACGACAGGCTGGCTGAGGGGAGAGGAGGGAAGGGAGGGAGGGAGGGAAGGAGGGGAGGACAACAGGCAGGCTGAGAGGAGAGGAGGGAAGGGAGGGAGGGACGGTGGGAGGGAAGGAGGGGAGGACGACAGGCTGGCTGAGAGGAGAGGAGGGAAGGGAGGGAGGGAGGGTGGGAGGGAAGGAGGGGAGAGTGACAGGCTGGCTGAGAGGAGAGGAGGGTGACAGGCAGGCTGAGAGGAGAGGAGGGGAGGATGACAGGGTGGCTGGGAGGAGAGGAGGGGAGGATGACAGGCTAAGAGGAGAGTAGGGGAGGACGACAGGCAGGCTGAGCGGAGAACAGGATGGCAGGGAGGCTGAGAGAAGAGAAGGAGATGAAGACAAGCAGAGTGAGAGAAGAGGAGAGGAGGGTAGGACGACAGGCGGGCTGAGAGAAGAGGGGAGGACGACAGGCTGGCTGAGAGGAGAGCAGGACGAAAGGTTGGCTGAGAGGAGAGGAGGGCAACACGCTGGCTGAGAGGAGAGTGGAGGATGACAAGCTGAGAGGATAGTGGGGGAAGACGACAGGCAGATTGAGGGGAGAAGAGGACGGGAGGGAGGGAGGCAGGCAGGGTATACACTCCCTCTGCCAGTATATACTCTCCCTCTGCCAGTATATACACTCCCTCTGCCAGTATATACACTCCCTCTACCAGTATATACACTCCCTCTACCAGTATATACACTCCCTCTGCCAGTATATACACTCCCTCTGCCAGTATATACACTCCCTCTGCCAGTATATACACTCCCTCTGCCAGTATATACACTCCCTCTGCCAGTATATACACTCCCTCTGCCAGTATATACACTCCCTCTGCCAGTATATATACTCCCTCTGCCAGTATATACACTCCCTCTGCCAGTATATATACTCCCTCTGCCAGTATATACACTCCCTCTGCCAGTATATACACTCCCTCTGCCAGTATATACACTCCCTCTGCCAGTATATATACTCCCTCTGCCAGTATATACACTCCCTCTGCCAGTATATACACTCCCTCTGCCAGTAAATACACTCCCTCTGCCAGTATATACACTCCCTCTGCCAGTATATATACTCCCTCTGCCAGTATATACACTCCCTCTGCCAGTATATACACTCCCTCTGCCAGTATATACACTCCCTCTGCCAGTATATACACTCCCTCTGCCAGTATATACACTCCCTCTGCCAGTATATATACTCCCTCTGCCAGTATATACACTCCCTCTGCCAGTATATACACTCCCTCTGCCAGTAAATACACTCCCTCTGCCAGTATATATACTCCCTCTGCCAGTATATACACTCCCTCTGCCAGTAAATACACTCCCTCTGCCAGTATATATACTCCCTCTGCCAGTATATACACTCCCTCTGCCAGTATATACACTCCCTCTACCAGTATATACACTCCCTCTACCAGTATATACACTCCCTCTGCCAGTATATACACTCCCTCTGCCAGTATATACACTCCCTCTGCCAGTATATACACTCCCTCTGCCAGTATATACACTCCCTCTGCCAGTATATATACTCCCTCTGCCAGTATATACACTCCCTCTGCCAGTATATACACTCCCTCTGCCAGTATATACACTCCCTCTACCAGTATATACACTCCCTCTGCCAGTATATACACTCCCTCTACCAGTATATACACTCCCTCTGCCAGTATATACACTCCCTCTGCCAGTATATACACTCCCTCTGCCAGTATATACACTCCCTCTGCCAGTATATATACTCCCTCTACCAGTATATACACTCCCTCTGCCAGTATATACACTCCCTCTGCCAGTATATACACTCCCTCTGCCAGTATATACACTCCCTCTGCCAGTATATACACTCCCTCTGCCAGTATATACACTCCCTCTGCCAGTATATACACTCCCTCTGCCAGTATATACACTCCCTCTGCCAGTATATATACTCCCTCTACCAGTATATACACTCCCTCTGCCAGTATATACACTCCCTCTGCCAGTATATACACTCCCTCTGCCAGTATATACACTCCCTCTGCCAGTATATACACTCCCTCTGCCAGTATATACACTCCCTCTGCCAGTATATACACTCCCTCTGCCAGTATATATACTCCCTCTGCCAGTATATACACTCCCTCTGCCAGTATATATACTCCCTCTGCCAGTATATACACTACCTCTGCCAGTATATACACTCCCTCTGCCAGTATATACACTCCCTCTGCCAGTATATACACTCCCTCTGCCAGTATATATACTCCCTCTGCCAGTATATACACTCCCTCTGCCAGTATATACACTCCCTCTGCCAGTATATACACTCCCTCTGCCAGTATATACACTCCCTCTGCCAGTATATACACTCCCTCTGCCAGTATATACACTCCCTCTGCCAGTATATACACTCCCTCTGCCAGTATATACACTCCCTCTGCCAGTATATACACTCCCTCTGCCAGTATATATACTCCCTCTGCCAGTATATACACTCCCTCTGCCAGTATATACACTCCCTCTGCCAGTATATACACTCCCTCTGCCAGTATATACACTCCCTCTGCCAGTATATACACTCCCTCTGCCAGTATATACACTCCCTCTGCCAGTATATACACTCCCTCTGCCAGTATATACACTCCCTCTGCCAGTATATACACTCCCTCTGCCAGTATATACACTCCCTCTGCCAGTATATATACTCCCTCTGCCAGTATATACATTCCCTCTGCCAGTATATATACTCCCTCTGCCAGTATATACACTCCCTCTGCCAGTATATACACTCCCTCTGCCAGTATATACACTCCCTCTGCCAGTATATACACTCCCTCTGCCAGTATATATACTCCCTCTGCCAGTATATACACTCCCTCTGCCAGTATATACACTCCCTCTGCCAGTATATACACTCCCTCTGCCAGTATATACACTCCCTCTGCCAGTATATACACTCCCTCTGCCAGTATATACACTCCCTCTGCCAGTATATACACTCCCTCTGCCAGTATATACACTCCCTCTGCCAGTATATATAC